>NW_019525106.1:1811580-1866580 GCF_002814215.2 Seriola lalandi dorsalis | reverse complement strand
GCGGACAGCCTTTTTTCAGCTGCTGTTAATCACACTCCAGCACGGGCCTATACTGTACTCTCTTCCTCCTTTGTCTGTTTCTGCACTGGGCCTCCATTCCTCAGCTACCTGTTTTTTTTTTGTTGTTGTTGTTTTTTTTTGTCCCCTACACCCACCCACATGGATTGGTTTATCTTCATTCATATGTTTACTCACTAATTCCTTCATGCCTTCCATCTTACCTCACAGGTGACGCTTCACATCCTTAACGTGAACCTCCCTAACCTCTAATCCTAAACCTTCGGACTGTTGGTTGGACAAAACAAGCAACCTGAAGGCATTTCTGATGGGCTTTCTTTATTACTTTCCAACGTTTTATAAATCATACAATTTAGCAGATTCATGAAAAAAACAACTGACAGATTAATTGAAATTATTTTTATTAGTAATGGAAATAATTGTTCGTTTTAACCTTAGACTAGAATGTGACTTGTTTTCAGGGTTTCCCTTTCTCTTTTTCTCCAACTACCAGCTCAGACGCACAAACAAACACAGCCTCATGTTCAGTTCACACTCAAGACACTGTACTACTTGTCATAAGGGACTACTACTTGTTAACTTGACAGGCTCGCAGAGCAGCTGCCCGTACACCATATGGCACTGGGACACAGACAAACACATTTACAGAGGGAGGGACACATATGCAGAGCGAGCTTCAGGAATAGTGAGCGGGAGAGAGCATGTAGGACTTCATAATATCGTTATAGCACAGCGAGTCTCTCGCAGCAATGGGCAGCAGCACAAGTAAAGCTGATAAAATGTGATGGCTGACCTTCTCAACAGTTAGTGCGGTTTAGATACACATTCATCCACACACAGTTAATACGCCCACAGTCCCCAAATAGCCACATGCCCAAATTTAATTTCTCTCATGCACTCATTTGTAACAAGGAAATGAACATTGTCTGCTATTGATATCACGAAAAGGTCACTGCAGCGTCTTGTTTCAAAATAGTTTTCAGATGGTTAATCTTTCTTTTTTTCTTTTTTAACAAAGTTGCGTGTATGACTTCGGTGGCCAACTCCACACTTTCTGTGAACTTCACCGTTCCCCTCCTCCTCCTCCTCCACCCTCATCCCCGGACCTCTCAGTGCCAGATGGTGCAGCCCATCACTGTTAACAGGCAGGGGTGGGGAGAAGGAAAGAATAGTGTGATGGGGATAGCTAGGCAGGCCGTCCATGTATTATTAATTGTGAGTAATAGAGGCTTGTATGGCTGTATACATTATTGAGGCCAGGTCCTTCCGAGGGCAGTTAAGCTGAAGTGGCGCTTGGCTTAATGGATTGGGACAGAGTCGGGCAGAGAGCACATTTACCAAGGGCCGAGTGTAAAGTTAACACCTGCTTATACCACACTGCAGATGAGTATAAATCTGAAAGTTTTTTAAATTAATTCACACCAGTGAAATGTGTGGTGAAACAATCTGGCAGAGTGTGAGGATACATCGTTGACTACGGTTAAAAATGAGAAGTTTAACACATTGCTAACACATTATGAATTGTTCTAAACGGTGTACTGATGTACTTTTTTTAAATTATTGTAAGAGAAATCTCTACTTCGTGTGTGTGTGTGTGTGTGTGTGTGTGTGTGTGTGTGTGTGTGTGTGTGTGTGTGTGTGTGTGTGTTTTCTAGAAAATGCTAAACCTGAAGCTGGGTATTGTTGGAATGGTTTTGATACGAGTATAAATACCATATAATGGTATGATACTTTCCTTTATGAACATATTAGAAATTTATCTTAAATCATTTTTTTTGATTAAAACTGACAAAATGATAGGTAATGCATTATACAATTATCCTACATCAAAGAAAAAGTAAAGAAAAATAAAGCATCTGACCTCAAGCGTTGTTTGATCGACGTTCAGAAAAGACTGAGGTTTGATCCCCAACACTAGCTGAACCTGAATCAAAGCATACTTGTGTCAGCTCTGCATGAGCCCTATTCATAGTCCTCACCTGTACGTGTATGTGTGTGCTCTGTGCATAACATATGAAGCGCACACACATGAACGGTGCATTTTGTCCGGATACACTCTTTTCATGAGACTTAGCGAACTGTTGAACTGTGAAGATGAGTCACATTTACAGTCTGATGCGATCTGTCTTGCATTTGCAGTGTGTTGTCTTAGATATCTGCCCACCTTTCACAGCAGAGATCTAATCTGATATTATTATTGTTTTGAAGCCTGCATTAGCATGTCTCGTCGGCTTCATGTGTAGGTGCATAAAAACATGACACTGATACAGAAAATCTGATATGAGGGCTGTTGAGAATCTTAATGTGTTTGCTGTTGCATAAGTAATCTCATACTTCTATCTGTATCGGCTGACTACACACACACACACACACACACACACACACACACACACACACACACACAGCTGTTGGACTGTGCAACTTGGAGAAGTGTGAATGTTGGTTTGAGTAGGAGGAGTGTCGGGTGATCCTCTCAGCTCGGTGGCAGGTCCTGTCATTGGAAAGAACAGTATCACTCTGCATTTACATTGATCCTTATTAGGTCTGGAGATTAAACCCTCTGCAAGTGTGAGCTAGCTACACTAAGGCTGCAGCGCCTTATACTTTCACCATATACCACTCATACACAGGCCGAAATACACACACACACACACACACACACACACACATACTCTCGTAGTCACTCAACACTCTTGCAGTCATGCTTCAGTGTTAATCTAGGACAGTCACCAGGAGACATTTCTCTGTCTGAACCTTTTATTCCTGTGGATTTTCTAATTCACACTTTCACAGCAAGTCAGTGTTTCTTGTGATATATTTGGCTTGCAGGAATTCCTGCCCATGCGATTCAGTTTTTGGAATAATTCGTTTTTTTAATCAGCAAAAGTTGCTTTTAGAATATTATTATATTATACATTTTTCTTTTTAATAAAAGCATCAAGTGTGTTTTTTTCTTCTTTCTTGACTTGAAACCAGAAATTGCTTGAATTTTAATTCCTTCTCATTTATTAACTTTCTCTTATTGCTACAACAAGTAGCACCTCAGCCACCAATCACAGCCCTCTGTCCTTTCACAGAGGAGGAGGTGTGTGCAGCTGAGTATGCTGGATGGATGGATGGAGGTCTCCAGGGTAACAGGACAGGTCATGCGGTGTTGTCATGTTGTACAGTTTCCAATTATATTATGGGCTGTTTGTTTCCTAACACTGTGATGCGGTGTCACCTTGGCAACTAGCCAGTAATGCAGAGCACAGAGATGCAACATCCGAAGCACCTGTGTGTTTGTGTGTGTTTGTTTGTGTGTGTGCGTGCTTGCATCCATGCATTTGTATGTTTGTTGGTATTTGTGCTTGTGAGTGAGTCACTCTGGAGACCAACATGAGAGCAAAGAAGAGTGACGACGGAGAAAGGGAACAAATGCACTTACATCCAGTACACACAGCCTCAAGCACAAACACTGCAGCAATTTTTTTGACCTCACAAATTTCCATAGCCATTAAAATTCCCATGCACTCTGCGACATAAGTGACATGACTTTCAATTGACAGATTTCTAAAAAGGGAGCCATCCAAACCTGCCTTTGAACATATATACCCATATCAGCACATATCATAGTCTCTATAATATTCTTCTGAATGTGGATGGACTTGCATGTGCGGTTTAAGCAGAGGAGATATTTGCGCACAGCAAAATATATGTGTGTTTGAATCCAAATGTGACTAAGTGTTACGTGTTATCGGCCTCTGCCTCTCAGAACACCTCTTCTGTACTGATAAGTAGGATTTATCTCTTCCCCATAGGGACAGGAGACGGAAATCACAGGGAACATATACAGTATATACACGCTTACACAGACTTACATCAGAGGGACATAGAGAGGAAGAAAGAGGGAAACTAGCAGAGAAGGAAGGAAAGCGAATATCATTTGCTGGGTGTCTCACGTTGTGTATTCTACGGAGAGCGGAGAGATAGGAATCAGGGTGTGTTTCTGTTCTGACATGGACGAAGAGCCACAGAGCACAGACCAGAGCACAGATAGGAGGGAGGGAGGGAGGGAGAGAGAGAGAGGGAGTCACAAGTGGGAGGGAAGGAGGGAGCAAGGCCAGGGAGAGCATATGAGAGATACAGATCAGGACCTGGAAGCTGTTCTCTTGTGTCCTGTCATAGAAGAGAGGCGAGGTGATAAGGAGAAAGAGGAGGGCATGAAAAGGGGAGGGTGGGGGGGGTGAAGAAAGGGCAACGCGAGGCATTTGACTACTTGTTCTCAAATGGAGCAGTGGGTGAGGGGATCAGTGCAGGAGAAAAATGTCAGAGTCACTTCAGTATATAATGGAAAACGAGAAAGTTCAGCGGCAGCACATTTGGTTCAAATGTTCTTTTTCTGCCTCATGCGACTCCCAAATGGTGTTTCCCCATTGCCATAGCTATTTCAGAGCAATGCAAATGTGAATGCAGCGTGAAAACACCAACATTTAAATGCAATGATCATCAGAGGTTGCCTCATTGACTTCCATATAAGCTCATGCAGAATTTCTGAAGTTTAGGGGGACATCTTCTTCCTGTAGCTCACTTAAAAAATGACAGAACTCACTTAATCAGCTCATTGTTTAGGATTTTTTTTTTCATCCAAAATCCTCTACAGCTATGTGTTTAGGTATAGAGATTCCTTACAGAATCATCTTCCCTGTAATGCATTACATGGTGTGAGAGTGTGGCTGAAGTGTGTGTGACATCTGGCATTACAGCTCTCCATAGTGTGAAATCAGTCATCATGCTGTTGCCCGGTAACGCATGACGCCTGCTCCGTGTTTGCTTTGACAATGATGTTACTGTGATTGAGCCATTCAGTGGATGAACCTGTGGAACTCATCCATCCATCCATCCATCCATCCATCCATCCATCCATCCATCCATCCATTACAATAACTTCTTTGTGGATTTTCAGGCTCTACCAGGAGGTTTTCATAGACACAGCCACCTAGCGTGACGGCAGTGAAGTTGCACAATCAGCCAATAATTCCCCAGCACTGTATTTTAATTTTAACAGATTTTGTGCAGCACTATATGTTACCACCATGTTGAGTTTGCTGATGTGGCTGTGCTATGGATACACTTCTGTCAACTCTGCAATTGCTTCATCTTGTGTATTTCTACTAACAGATAGCAAACTGGCAAAAACATCGCTTACCTGTTATTTGGAGAACCTCTGAAGAAGATGCACAGATTAACAGCATTTGTATATATATTTGTATATAAAGCAGTATATGATGAGAAAAAAACACTTCCTGTTGAATATAGCTACAACAGAAAGTGTATTACTAAATGATGTGATACATAAAGAAAGAGAACTGTTATTTTTTGATGTTATAGTGACATGAGAAATTAGACAGAATATGTTTAAATGTGACTGTAAAATGACTTCCTAATTCCTTGTAAGGTTCTTATGGAAATATGAGAACTTTGCTTAGTTCCACAGCGCTAAGATGCACTTGTTAATGGCACCCCACCCCCCCAGTACATTTCTTGCCTCTAACACACACACTGAACCAGCAGACTATAATGTTTATTCAAGTGTAGCCTCTTTATTATGTTTCTGTAAGAAAAAAAAACTCTTTACATTCATGATGAATAAATAAAGTCTTAATAGCCTACTGTCCATTATTTGGACATTTGGCTATTAAGGTTATGGGTTAGCGATTGTGAGTAAAATTACATCTTTAATGCAGTTCTGCTGTATGATAGAGCACATCTCTTGCCACTCTCATAACATAACCAAGTTGGCACTTAATTTCTTATATAGAAGTAAATGAAATTAGTTAAATAAGCTCCATTTGACACAAAATACTGTAAATGAGACCATTTAAAACTGCGGGAGAGAGAGTTATTTTAAAACCACAATTTGTTGTTTTTACACTTCATTTTTTTGTACAGATTAAACAAAAGAGATATATAATGTGTTTATTATTAGGCTATAGAGGCGGTGGTGGGTGGATTTTGTTACCTTTTGGATAGAGCCAGGCTAACTCTTTCCCCCTGTTTCTAGTCTTTATGCTAAGCTAAGCTATCCATTTGCTTGCTGTAGACTTATATTTACCAGTCAGACATGAGATTGATAAAGATATTTTTGTCTAACTCTTGGCAAGAAAGCAACTAACCATATTTCACAAAATAATCAACTATTCCTTTGAAGTTTAAACCATTGGTCCGCCCCTCCTCCACCACTGGATTGTTGTCCTGGAGTTCTTAAGGAGTTGATCTGTTTTTTCCAGAGGCTTATGGATCACATTGATGAACTGTAGCTTTACCTGTCCGAAATGCAAGGAGGTGAGAGGTGACAGCAGAATTAAAGACAGAGCAGTAAAGTGAAAGCTTCTTATAGTGGCTTTGGTCTTTCTTTACTACAGAAAACTATTAGTGGCCATAGTGTTTCCCAAGGTTAAAAAGTGTGTATATTTGTTGAGCAGTGATAACCTGGTTTCTTTCCAAATACATATTTCCTTTCGAAACAGTGTGTAAATGTGTCTCTAAGTCTAGGACTCTGATGTGTTTAGAAAGGTTTTTCTCCAGCTGTATTCCAATACCTGATTTTAAACAAATATTTGAGAGCGGGAGCTAATTTTGCTTTTATTTGCATAGACATTCACATGAATAATCAGCATTACTGGGTATCACCCTGACACCTCAGTGCTGTTATTCCCAGCCTGTTGCCCGGGAGACCGGCGGCATGTAGCTGCAGGTGGGTGCAGAGGTGGGTGTCGATGCCTTCCTGCCTCCCATCGGAGCTCAAGTTCTGAAGAGCGCATGCCGACATCAAACAAAGGAAGGAAGGCACAGTCACAAGCTCAGGAAAATACACACCATACTGTACAGTAGGTCGCGGCCGGAACCTCGCTCCTCTCTCTCGGCCAGTTGTCCCTCGTCGCTTCTTGAGTCTTACTCATCTAGTCCGTTTTTTTTCATCATTCCTTCTCTTCCTCTACCTGTTAGCATCCCTCCTCGCTCTCTGTCTCTCCTCTCTCTGTTCAGTATGATTATGTTACTAAGCAGAAATCTCCTATCAGAATGTTCATTGGCGGAGCTCATCATTGGCTGGTATTACATAACTGCTCCCTTCTCATCTCAGCTCTGATTTACTTGGATCTTAAGATAAACACCAGTTCAATGGAAACAGAAACCTCCATGAACATTTTCCCTCAGTTCACCACTCGCATTTCCTCACATCTCCTGCTAGAAGTCAACATGTTGCTGGGAGAGGGCAGCGGATGAAAAGGAAGGAGGGAAACAAAAAAGGCATGCAAATAAACTCAGTGCTTTAAATGGAGTTCTAAGTCGTCAGAAGAATTTGCTGAGCACTGAGTGGATGTCTGAGTACCCCCCCCCCTTTTTTTTTTCTTAATGTTGGATAGATATGTATTTGATGTAGACGACTGGAGAGAGGAAGTTCACAGAGCGGAAAAGAAAAGGTGTGTGAGAAAGAGCCGGACCTCTCCGGACACCTGGAGCATCACACAGCTTCCCTCGTCTGCCTTAGATATGGAGGGGACAGTTGCTAAGGGGATGTGGGGATGTGACCCCGCTGATTCGTAGAGGGTGGTTGCTAAGGTGTAGACCGTGATCCAACTGGCTCTGGTGCTGCTCAGACAGAGGGGGGAGCGAGCGAAGAGAGGAAATTGTTTGGGTCTACATCTCTCTCTCTCTCTCGCTCTCTCTCTTTCTCTCTCTCTCTCTCTCTCTCTCTCTCTCTCTCTCTCTCTGTGTGTACATCAGGTGTGTTTTATAAAAACAAACAAAAAAAAAGAGTGGGGCAATACAGTTAAAAAGGCTCTGGCTCTCAGCAAAGAAGGCTTAAGACTGGAGGTGTAAGTCACATCAAACAGACCCCTGCTTCAAAGCAGCTCTATAGGTTATGCCTCATGAGGGAGAAAGACCTCAAACCTACACCTAAAATACAGGTCGGCAAAGACATCAATACATCCATACTGTTTGAATACTACTGGCATCAGCTACGATGATACTCGGCTTCAGACGAATCCTTAATTTACGTATTGGCTACACGTTTGAGGTCAGAGATTGGGTTGATTTACGCACAAGTCTGATTTCATTCAAAAATATGCACAAAGTCTTGAGTTTTTCAGGTTGGTTGATCCTCTGTGTGACTGTAGCTTTTGTCTCAATCACAGCCTGTGCTTAAACTCATTTTACCAATCTGCTGTGTGTCTTCCCTTTGCTGCAAAAAGACGTGTACATCCTTGTACACCCCCCCCCTTCCTTCTCTTCCTCCCTTTTCTTCTCCTTGCAGGAACCTTTGAAAAATAATAGGTGTGCACTGGGAGCACTATTGATTCAGTCTCACCATGCTCAGGAAAAAAAAATGTGAGCTTTATTTGGTCCAAAATACAGACCAAAGAGGAAAAAATTGGCCATGTTTTAGAGGGCCTTTCACATCCAATTTGTGTCTGTTTCCTTTTTTTCTCCCCCTTTCTGCTGTTTTGTCTACTTGTCCACTTCTGCCTGTTTTTCCCCCACTTTGTTCTCCCTGTCTTTACCTCTACCTTGTCTAGTCTTTTTTTTCTTTTTTTTTGATTATGCAGTTTCTTTCTCAGCACTCCCTCTGCACACTGACCATTTCTGTCTTCTTTTTCTGTTCATCTCTTCACTCTCAGCGCTGCAGCTGTGTTTCTAGTGTTTGTTTTATATGTCGGGTATCAGACGGTGCACAGTACTGGCCACACACACGCCCACATACACCACTCCTGAAGCCTCAGCTGACTTTGTGATCTAAACCTACACGTCCTCCACTGATTCTCCTCCCGGGTGTTCACAAATCTTGGCCATCATTCTTGCTTCATGATGTGCTCCAGGCAGAGAAGCACAACCTTTGTCACTTACACAAACTCACAGAAATACAGTTGCACGCAGCACATGTAAACACACGTCTGCATGTATGTGCACAGGAAGACGAGAACAGATGTGCGCAACAGAGACAGTGTTGCAGTGTTGGTGAATGAGAAGTACTTGTGTGTTGTGTGCCTGAGGCACTCCTTCTAGCTACTGATGTAAGATTGAGCCAAGTGGCTGCTCTTTCATGTTGCTGAGACACTGTGTGACCACTCATGCTCAATGTTTGCAGACATAAGGGATGAATGCATGGTCAGGGGCAATTCAAATGGATAGACTGATCAATAAATTGATCTCTAAGTATATAGGACACTCGATAGGAAAGGGTAGACTCAATAACTTGATGAATAAATGAATAAGATATGGTGCTCTTATGAGGAGCACTAACCAGAATGTCTCTGCGTCTAGATAAACAGTTCAGTAAAACTGAATGAATCTGAGGAGATATACACATTATACATACTACTGGCAGCCTAGTGCTGAAATTATTATTTGATTAATTACAGAAAATTGATGAAAAAGCTTGATAAATAGTCAATAATTCCATCGGTCCGCTGGTTGTAGCCTCATAAATGTCAATTTTCACAATTTGCAATTTGTAGAATAAATGATTAATCAAAGAGATGATTTACGGAGGGATCAATAATAAAAATCATCCACAGTTGCAGCCCTAACTAAGTCTATTCCACCTTATCTGTTTTATTTCTTCCCTTTTAGTATCTGTGCCTACATTTATAGAGGGTCACGACCTCTAGTCACAGGAAAGTAGAGGTCACCTGTCATTCATCCTTGAATACTAATGAATTCCTCAGTGGTGAATCAGTGTTATAATGTAGCAGGGATTTGATGCATATCACAGAGTTATGTTGTGGTACTGGGACAGCCTTCACACTGTAGCTGTTGGAGAAACAGCAGATGTATGAGTGTGAGATTTGCTGTGTTGTGATCTATAATGTTAGGCGACGATAAGAATCCACCGTGCCAGACAGTCGATAACAGGTTGCTGTGTGCTGCTTGTAGATTTGAACTCATTCTTATTCGCATCTGTATGCACATTCCGCTCCGACATGAAGCACCAAACATACTGTTAGGCAAAATGAATGGGAATATGAACGAGGACGCATTGTACAAGAGGGTACTCTTTGTTAAGAATTTCCTCCTGCTCTATAAGCAGCTACCAGCGTCATCGCTCTGATTAAGTTGCATAAGAGAAAAGAGAAAATTTGGCCTCATTTTCCTCCCCTGGGAAAGAAAAAAGTGTGGAGAGGGGGGGTTGGGGGGGTGGGGAGTGGGTGAGGGGAAGAAACAGAAAATAATGTGTCCTTGTGATCACATTGCAGTACTTTGAAAGTGTTTGTCATTTGATTGCTCAGAGGTAGAAAAGCTTTTAGAGCACATGGGAAGAAACGGTCAGGAGGTGGGAAGAAAATGAAGGATGGAGGGAGGGAGGGAGCTGGAGAAACAGAGCTCTATAAATAGTGTGTGTGTATGTGTGTGTGCGTGTGTGGTCCCTGCAGCCTCATTATGGCAACTTTGACTGTAGACCTCAGATTACGCAGAAGGGATTTAACCTGTGGCGTCACCCCAGGCTGCAGTTTATACCTATAGTGTTTGTCTGTCGGTCGGTCTGTCTGTTTGTTTTTCTCTGTGTGTGTGTGTGTGTGTGTGTGTGTGTGTATGTGTGTGTGTGCGTGTGTGTGTGCGCACGTGCGTGCATGTGTAAAACACATTTTGCACCTGTATGAATGTGTTTGTGGATCTGTAAATGCAAACCCTTCATTTTACCAACAAAAACAAGAATATTTCTTTTGTACATTTCTAATTACCTGCTAGTTCAGTCATATAAAACTGAAAAGAACACAGTATATTCAAAACTGTGTTGGAAATGTATTCATGTCCCACGAGGGGGTGCACAGAGTGCAGCTTGTCTGCCTTTCCTCTGGCGTTGTTTTCTACCCCCTGTGCGGCTACATGGGGGAGAAGCGTGGGCCTGTCATTGTATCCCAGAAGACACCAGCAGGTTGGCTGTCATGGAGGCTGCTTACATCTACATGATGATATGCACTCAGCAGAGAGTTGACAGACAAAGGGGTTGACCTGGTGGGGAATCCAACGAGAGTGATTCCTGAGCGACACAAAAGGATAGACTTGAATAACTACAAAGGAATGATAGGGTTCGTATCGGCACAAGTGCACTTTTGAAGCCACACCGTTCCTTTAGGTTGCATTGGTTTAATGTGCACTGGAAACACAAAAGACGGTGGATGATAAATGGAGGTTTGTGAACCTCAATTTCATCTGTCATCTGCTGTTTTTTTCCTCTCCTTTTTGTGCTTTGTTTGATGATTAGCTGTCACTCCTTGGACCATATTTTTTTGGAAAATATTTAGCTCCTTTGATGTTGAATAATCGTTTTGTTTAAGTCTTCTGTAGCTTTCACTGCTCATTCTAACTCTTCTTCAGTTTATTCCAAACAAAATTATTGTGGCACATTATTGCGGCACAAAATGTAAAATACAGGATTCCTTTTACATCAATGCACTTTTAAAGGGGTTTTACACCAATATTTTTAGACATGAAGTTCAGTTTACTCATTATGTGGAGAACTGCTTAGCTATAAAAACATTTCTTATGGATCCGTGTGATTCCAGTGCATTCATATCTCAATATATTGCACCAAACATGCATTGATATATTACATTTACTGATGATCAATTATTAAAATTAAAGTACCTATACTTGCCCAAACCTGCATGCTTTTTTAGTAAGGATTGAACATCCAGATTTGATGAGCTGAAAACATTTTGTCCAAGTAAAAAAGTGCAACCCTCCTGCTGGATTGATTAAAGGACCCTGGTGGTTTCGCGCCTTCCTGGGAGACTTGGTGGATGAGAGCTTGGCTGTAAGCCAGGCAGACGTGAGCAAGGTATTTAAAGGAACGAGACATATACTGTACACACATGAGCACACTATGTATAGACAACGGGGGATTATATATTGAAAGAGAGATACTGTACAGTGGATGAGGAGGCAGCTCTTTCTTTGAAAACTTTGACATTTATGGACAGCAATCCCCAGAGGACTCGGCTCATCCACAGATTAAATACCACAACAGCAAAGCGGAGATGGAGAGTCAGCTCGCTGTCTAATGAGGTGATGATGGAAGCAGGCATACTGTGTATGATGAGAGACAGCAAGAATTCCAAGTTGAATTTGGAGTAGTAAATGAGAGCACAAGTGTGTTGGCTTTTGCTGGATTGTCATGCAGAACCACAGAGTTTTATGCCACTGCTTTGATCAAGAATGGATGACTGTGCATTGCCTTTCTCGCCCTCTGTCCTTCTTTCATGCTTTATTTCTCTGTTTCTCTTTCCATCGCTCCCACTCTCATTCTCCCTGTTTTTCTGAGGGAAGCCAGCACAGAGATGTAGGGGGAGGAGGGAAGATGGGAACAGGGACTAGAGAAGAGGGAGAGGGAAAGGATGAGGAGGATGAGAGAGTGGGATGATGGAGTAACAGATGAGTGACAGGAGAGATGGGAGAGGCAATGGAGAAGGAATAGATGGAGAGAGAGAGAGAGAGATGAAAGGAGAAAAGGGTCCTTTTCTTGCTTATATAAATGTTTGAATTTTAAAGGTGCTGCTGTGGATGTGCTGCACTACACTCCCCCCACCCCTGCTCCATCTCTTAACCAATCATCACACCACACTGCTGTATTTGGGTCATAGCAACGTGTTGCTGCTGTCTCCACTGGCAGATGCATTGTGCTGTAATCTCCAAAAAATAGGCTGGGAGGAGGAGAAGAGTGAGGAAAGTGGGAGAAGAGAAGGGATAGTGACAGAAGCAAGGAGCTTTCTCCCTAAAAAAACAAAAAAAAAAAAAACAAAAAAAAACTGAGCCTCCTCTTTGGTGATTTTCCTTCTAACACAGAATCCGTCTTTGCTTCCCTTTCCTCTCTTCCTGTTACCCCTCTCGCCATCCTTATTTTCCTCTCTGTGAGCTGTGAATGGTTTGCGAGTCCTGCAGCAGCTGCAGGAGGCTCATTCCCACCATCAGCCACTGCGCTTCTCTTGCTTTTATTCATGAGTTGATTCACACTGTGCCCAAATCATCAATGAAATCTTCTCAAAACTCTCGCACTTAAATTGGTTCTGAAAAATCACTGGTGTTTAAGGGGAACGTCTGAGCCATTGATTTTCCTCCTGCTCAAAAGCCCTGCTGATATTTAATGGATGGTCCGTTGGGAGAGAAAATGAGGGGGGAGAGAGAGAGAGAGACGGCGAGAGAAAGAACAAGCCGACGCGAGCGAGGCAGATGCATGGCAGATGGGATGATGAGACAGAAACAAACAACTAGTTCATTTCTACATTAGTGGTAAAACACCTGAGAGCCACATGGAATCACATGTCCTGGGGTGATGAGATTGGTCGCACAGTCATCTTTAAGTCCATTTGTATTCTGTGGTACTCTAACCAGTGGTCCAGTGTGTTGGGGTGACCTGCTTTATCGGGCTGACTGCCAGCCCAGCGCTACACTGCCTCCCTAAAGAGCTGTTACGGACATGTCCACTTGCTTTTTGTCAGAGGGAATCTGTTGACCCTGAACTCTTTCACTGTACATTGTAAGTGTTGCATGTAAGTGTGTGTTTCTCTCGCGCTTCTGAAAGACTGTTTATGGCTGATGGCGCTTCTTGTTGTTGATGCCAATAAATAATGATATTCTTGCAGTCATCATCAGCTCGCAAAGCTACAGTGAAAGAAAAAGTGTGTGCTGTTTCTAAACTGTGTGCTAAAATAACCAATAGTAATGGACTTACTGCAAGTGTCTGTTATTTATCCAACCAATGTGGTTTAGAGAATGAGGAAAGCCCAGCCTGTACATACACTACATAATGGCTGAAACTGCACTGCAAACAGAGACATTTCAAAATAAAAGTAAACATTAGAATGTAGCATAAACATTAAATGCTACCATACAAACAGTGACAGAATGCAGCCACAGAAATTAGATTCTTAAAGCAATAGTTCAACATTTTGGGAAATATGTTTTGGTTTTTGTATGAATTAAACAAAGGAGTGTTTATGAGTGTGAACAGATTAAACAAACAAAGTAAAATGTGCTAATTAGCTTCTTATTTACCATAGAGGTGTGAGAGTGGTATCAATTTTCTCATCTTACTCTCGGCAAGACAGTGAATAAGCTTTTTGCCCATTTTCCCAAATGTTGAACTATTTCTTTAAAAAGTTTATTTTATTAATTACATATAAAAATCCTCCTGGATTTTTTAAAAACAGATTCCTTCTTTTTTCCTGAGAAAGCTAGGGTGTCAATCGTCACTCGTCCTTGATCCCAGACGGGCTTTATCACTACCAATAAAATAAATTATCGAGTCATTGAAAGTTTGGCCTCCAAACATCTTTTACAATATATCTTATGTTGTAATGGTGCATTGATGAAGGCAAAGCTGCTGGACTAGGCTTTAAATGATTAGGAGACATTACTGTGGCAAAGCCTTTTACACCCTTGACTCTCCACTGCTAAACATTTCAAATAAAAAAAAAAAAGAGAGAGAGAAGTTAGATGTCAGATATTTTAGACTCCACATCAGCTCAATTTATATTACCAGACATATGCCACAGAAAACCCAGAATGCATTGCTGCATGTCACCTGATGGTGTCCCCTAACTGTCAACAACACGGATGTCATTAATCAACCACACTGACTTCAACAAACTTTTGTTGGTTAGGAAAGTCTGCTGGTGTTTGAATAGTCATAAATATGAATAAGGTTATGAGTCACACAGAGTTCAGATTTTTCGTGTGTGTGTGTGTGTGCGTGCGCATGTGTCATGTCTAATGTGTGCGTCTGTCTTCTTGAAGACAGTGTGTGTTGAGCTAGAAAATAATGCTTCCCTGAAGGCTCCTTCATACAGTTTATTACACATCAGTCCCATAACGACTGCCATATCTCTCTCTCCCTCTTTTTCTCTCCCCTTTCCATTTATTCTTCTTTCTCTCCCTTCCATCTCCTTCTCTTCACCCGTCCATGCTGTCCCCTCACTCACAGCACTCAACGCTGCTCTCAACAGCCGACTCCCTCCTCTATCTATGGTTATTTTCTCAGCGTCTGTCTTGCTCTCTCTCTCTCTCTCTCTCTCTCTCTCTACGGTAGTAGGTGTGGGACATGGGGACCATTCCACGGCTTTCCCTGCATCATTGCTGTCGGGTGGCAGCGATAATGATGGCAGGAACAAGGGATAGAGGAACGGAGGGGTGGAAAGAGGAAGGCGGAGAGATGGAGTGCTCCTCCATAACGGCTGCCAGCGACTGCATTAAGTAGTCGCCGTGCACTCCAAAGGGTATGACAAGGGACACTGTCATCTACCCTCTGTTGCTTTGCGCTTTCTCCTACACACATCCAGAGAGATAAATGAGAGTTTGTGAATGTTTTTTTTTTTTTTTTTTTTCTCTTTGTTCACTTGTGCAGTAAATTACCTGTAGCTGCATGCTGCACACGCGATAATGTGTGCGCAGGTGGAGGCGTTCACACATCCACATGGAGATGCGTCGCCGCATGTGAAAACTTATCAGCTGTGTTTGTCTCAGGCTTCCATCCCCATGGAGCCCCATTGGACAGATACACCTTCACTGACTCTCCTGCTGCTACCCAATTCCACCATCTGACCAGTGCTCATGAGGCACTGCTCAGTTTTGCTCCAGGTTTGATGTTGAGATAGATTCACAACCTCTTTTTCTTGTGATTTGTGTGCTTCTCTCAGCTGATTCGGCTCCTATTCTAGCTCTCCCAAAATGTTACAGAGGTATTGTGAAAGGAGATGCTTGACCCCATTTCCCCACTTGACTGGCACATGTTGCACCCCGTGGGGTGAAGTAGGAGAAGAGAGTTAGACGAGTTAGTTATTTATCTCCCTGTGCAGAAACATGTGTTATATTTTTAGCAGAGAGTTCAAGCTTTAATGGTTGTTTAAAACATTTTCCTCTTGTGGAGATCTCATTTGTAGGTGTGATTTTATTAGATTTTTTACAAGCTCTACAGCTCGCTTCCCATCACGCCTCCGACCCCCTCTCGTCTTTGTCGTCTGTGCAGTCATGGCTGTGGTGCTGCAGCAGTTTGGGAATGTTAACAGGGGCGTGCAGGGTGAAATTATACATCACACAATTATACATCAGTCTGTTTGTATGTTATTGTGTGTCCTTTTCATTTCAACTTTGCCTTGGTGTCAGCGGAAAGCAGGAGAAGCAACAAGAGAACATGTAATGTGACACAAAGTTGGGCGACAACGTCCTGCGTGTTGTGTTTGTTGTCACCACAGCACCGCAGATACTTTTGAATTAGTTAGCTTTGCCTTGTCACATTTGTCTGAGCTGCTCAGCTGCTGTTTATGTTTTTCCTTCAGACTATGAAGACAATTTTATTTGGATGATATAGTAGCAACATTACAGAACTAAAGAACAGAAAAACAACATCAGAATAATTAAGTCCTGTGCAGTCCATTCCTTATTGTATGAAATCTCCTTCTATCGTTCAATAATTGATGGAAGGAAGTTTTCTCCCGTCTTCTCTCTCTCTCTTTCCTTCTTCGTCTGTCTGAGTCTCTCGGCACCCCATTAGTTGAGCTCTTGGCTTTCTCCTCTCTTGCACCACTTAGGCACATAGCATGAGTACATCCACACACGCAGAATACGTACAGCAAGTTAAATTGGCCTCTAAATACCCTCCCGTCTCCCCATTTTCCCATTCTCTTTAAAGTATATGTTTTATATGTTCTGGCATGCTGTGCTCAGGCCTGCTTTGGAGTAAGTGTCTGATGTTTTCATTTTCTTTTCCTTTCCTCTCCTTTCCTCCCCTTTCCTTTCCTCTCCTCTCCTCTCCTCTCCTCTCCTCTCCTCTCCTCTCCTCTCCTCTCCTCTCCTCTCTTCTCTTGTCATGTTCAATACTCTGCGGATACTCACTTTGCCTCTATAACCTCCTGCTAGGTAAAACTATTGAACCCTGCTTCCACCGCCTGCATCCTACTTGAAGAGCTGGGCCTCTTACTGGCTGACCTGGCTTTCCCTCTGACACTGTGGATGCATTTATAGAGCTGAGAGTTTGCTGCGGTTTGCTCTGGTCTAATGCTTGACCTAGCTTTAGTTTAGTACAGCCTCAGATTTATGTGTGTGTGTGTGTGTGTGTGTGTGTGTGTGTGTGTGTGTGTGTGTCTAGTCACGCATGTCTTCTTCGACCAGTATTTGTGTGTACAAGTGTGACCGTGCTCTTTCCCAACATAGTTTCTTTGCCCTGTTGCCTTTACATTTGACTTAGATTAGTTGAGCCACAGCCTCCATAGGCTGCCAGTCACGGCTGGCCAGAGTGTTTTAAGCCTGGGCAGCAGGACTCAGTGGAAGTCCAGACTGTAATCAGGGCCCCCAGAAGGCCTTTTAAAGTGTGTTCAACATCTGAACAGGGGAATAAACCATAATTTTCCAAACTGAATTGGGCTACAAACCCAACAGCGCTCTTTCACGCTCTCTCATTCTCATTATGTCCCCACTCTCTCCTCCTATAATATTCTGACCCTTCCGGCTGCTCTGCTCACATCCCCTGGCTATGAGAGTTGAATGGTGCTCATTATTGAGGCCTTTAGACCAATTCTGTTGGAAATGTGGCTCTCTGCAAGCTGTGAACCAGCTAGCTGGCTTGTGCTTACTGGCTCTTTGTGTTACTGCCTCGGAAGCAGGGAACACTCCTCTTTCGTCCTGGGAGGGTAAAGCTGAGACGCAGCTGCTTTAGAGTCGGGCACAATAAGCATGGTTCACTGAATGATGGTGGTTGAAAAGAGAAGAAAAGGCGGGCGGAGTGAGAGAAAGATGGGAATGGCACATAAAGATGATTGTATAAGTGTTAGATTTTTTGAGATAGAGGGAGAGATTTTGCAGTACTCTGCAGACTGCTACGGGGGAACACACACACAAACACACACACACACACACACACACACACACCACAGATCATTAGTGTCAGCAGCTGTTGCTGTTTCAGTCGTCACTTTCAATGCCACATAAACAAGAAAAAAGAAGCAAAAAGACAAGAAAAGAATTTAATCTGTAATTTGTCACCAAGGTGTCACTGTTGTCGCATATGATCACGCAGTGAGTAATGAGAGTGATTGTTGGGCTGTTTGCTTAACACCAGCAGGGCCTGTATGGATCACATCTGCCTGGTGGCTCCACATCCTTTAAGTCTTTCATAAGAAAAAACGCAAAAATTAGTAAATAAACATCAGATCCACACGTGTGTACACACATACACACACACACACACACACACACACACACACACACACACACACACACACACACACACACACACACACTTGTCATTTGTTTGGCATAGTACTGTAGGTGCTATGTTTTCTCTGGAGGCATACACACGTTTTATCGTCCTCACCATCAAAGCTGTGTGAAAAACATTAAGTCTTTCACCTGCTCTCTGCTTCATGTCAGTAACTCTATAGCCATAGTGTTACTGTATTGTTTGATGGCACAGTGGATTGAAAAATCAATACATTTTTTTTTTTTTTTTTTTGTGGTGGCAGAGGTGCTGAGGGGGCTGAAGACGTAGCTGTGAAGCTTTACAGAGACAAAAGAGGAGAAATGTTTGAATGTCTGTAATGGATGTTTTCATCCTAGGAGTGAATTGAAGACTTTAAGTATCAAAGATACCGCAGCAAGTATTTTATACCATGTTGACTGATACCTGAGGAACAATGTTTTTGCTCACAGCTTCAGATGTTGGGTGTCGACTGTTGAATTTTCTTAAAAGCTCTATATGAAAACTTTTCAAGGTTAAAGGAGCTATTTGTAAGTTTTGCTATTGCTGCATATCCAATGTTAGCATTAGCTGTTTTTTTTTTTGTTTTTGTTTTTTTTTAAGGATTTGATGTTTTGAAGGTTTTTCATCTATAATTTGCCAGACAATATCAAAAAATGCCGTTCTTAAGTTACCGAAGGGTCAAACAGCTTGTCTCGAAACTGCTGACTTAAATACTCAGTTGAAGGTTCCCTGTGGAGTTTTAGACCTCCAGTAGCACAATGCAGCTGTCTTTTTTTAGCAGGTCCCTGTTTTGTTTATCTGTCCTAATGTGCGCATGAGGACGCACATACACATGCACATGCACATGCACAGGTGTGACACAATGCAAGGTCCTTAGCAACGGTCAAAGCCAATATAGATGTGAAAGCTCAGCCAAACACACAGCCCAAGTGAAACTTAAGTGGATGATTTATTTTTCTGTACATGTACCCAAGTATCAATGAAACAAAACGCTGTGTGAAAATTACATAGCTGAGTGCTATTTCAATGTAAATTTTCCCTTTTTTATTGATTTTCACTTTATGCTGCAGTATCCTCACCTTTCAAGACAGCTTGGTAGAATTTCTCATTAAAGAAAAAGCAGAGAGTGTTTCTTTTCTTTCAGGCCATTGTACGGGTGGATTATAGTTGAATTTCACCATGGGGGCCAATGCACAGAGAAAACCCCTTTTTATTTATTTTTTTATTTTTTATTCATCGGCTCCTTCCATCTTCTCCCTCTGTTTCCCTACTCTAGAGCTCTCTGTGGACAACATGAGCCCTGCTCTCTCTTCAAAGTGGTGTGTGTGTGTGTGTGTGTGTGCGTGTGCGTGTGCGTGTGGATGTTTATTCTGAGAGCAATCCTCCAAGCCGAGGGTTAATGCCAGCAAAGAGAGGTCTATATCTCTATTAGCGAGGGGCAGGGCTGCCTTCGGAGACAGCAGTTACCCTGTGTGTGTTTTAGTTTACTTGCGCAAGTGTGTGTAGATGCTGGTATATGAGTGTGTAGGGGCGTTAATGTTGTTGGGGGTCAATCTACAATCTAAGAATGATGAGCTGATTAGTCCCTCCTGTAGAGATGAAGCTAGAATCACACTGGTTTATGAAGAGTCGACTCCTCTCTCTCTCGCCATCTCTCTCCCCCCCCCCACACACACACACACACACACACACACACACCCACACACACACACACACACAGACACACTGCACAACTTTCTTTGAAGAAAGTAGTAATCCTTTTTGCACCTGTATATATTCACGTTACTCCCTCAGACATATTTTCACACATTCCTAGCGTCTGTGTGGGTTTGTGTGTGTGTGTGTGTGTTCGACAATCCCACCAGTGGCCTGCTTTAATGAATTCCACGAGGTTGTTTGTGCTCTGTGTATAGGGATGCTGGACTACATCTCACTGATTCCCACTTTACTACAACCACTTTCTCCCTTGGAATGCAGCCACAACATCGCCACCAGCCCATCAGACTGGCAGCTGTCCAGTGCCAAATGGACACTGTGGCTCACGCATCGTCACAGACATGGAGGGAGTCAAAGAGACAGTTCAGCTTCTCAGTGTGTAGTTTGGGTCTGTGGATAGACATGGTAGTAATCTTCTTTCTGCTGGTACTCTTTTTAGTTGTTTGCTGTAACTGTACTGTCAGCCACTGGGTGACATGCATGGTGTGCAAGTTATGAACGGTCACACATAAATGAACCTTTAGATATACATGACTATTAATTCTGGAAATGGTAGTATAGAATTACCTGTGACTAATTATGCAGCCCTAATTGCCAAATATGCTCGGAGTGTTACATGAGTGATGGCCAACATTAGAAAAAGAAAGAAATGGGTAAAAGACTGACAACATAAGACTCAACCGTCTCCGCTTTTAGGACAAAATGTGTCCACTGGCAACAGACACTCATCTTTATCCACAGGCCTGAGATAAAAGTCATCCAGTGTTTGGTTTCCTGCAGTGATTCAATCAATGACACTAGTAGAAATCTAATTATATTCTTGTCTTTGTGTCCCATTCGTTACAGTTGTACTGCGGTTTTGTGACAGAGTACAAGATAATACATTACATCAATAATGTATATAGGGATATGATTGTGTTCAGTGTGTTATGAGATTGTACTCACGCAGAGTATACATGATTAAATAGTGGATTTGTTGGGATACTGATTTGGTTTGCATTGTGTTTGCATGGCTTAGAGTGTGTATGCTTTCGTGCCTTGTCAGTGTATACAGTCATTGGTCCCCCCCCCCCGTGTATACATAATTCCCCTCATTGATTTCTGGCTGGACTATTTGTCACCCACTTACTCAAGTCAAATTAGAAAGCACTGTTCGTCGTATCCACAATTCAATCGATTAGAGAGAGGGGGAACCACTCCCAAACTAAACGTAATGAATATAATGCTTAGTGGGGGAAAAGCCTTCATGTATTGTGAGTGTTTGTGTGGAATTAATGGGAAATTTCCAGCTTGACAAAGCATGAGTTATCCAGTATGCATGTGGATGGAAGAGAGCCGTGACGCGGGGCTGGTAGGTGTAATTTACATTAGTGCGAGTCATTGCCTCTGCGGCCCCTTCGCAACACCGCAACACGCTAAGCCCCTAGAGATGTACTGCATTAACTACAAACATTCATTTGGAAATAATGCTTAAATTTACAGTACTCTTACCTCTGGTTCTCTTTATATCCTGCCTGAACACACGCAGTCACACCAGCTTTGTCTACCATAAAGTTACGATAGCTTTCCATTATTCATTGAAAAGACTTGAAATTCCATTTCTCGCTTACCTGCTGATTTGCCTAAAATGCTGGATACTTCTCCTGAAAAACAAATGAATGGCTTCCTCAATTAGAGAGATTGACTGAAAATGGGTTTGGCTCAGTGCCCGTGTGTGTGTGTGTGTGTGTGTGTGTGTGTGTGTGTGTGTGTGTTTGTGCGTGTGTGTGTAAGAAAAGGTGAAATGAGCTCCAGGGTCTCTGTGTTGCATGGTTCAATGGTTCACTACTTTACTTGGTGATTCTCTCAGAAGGAGCAGGGAAGTTGACATGGAGGGAAAAGTGCAAACAAATTATTTTTCAGCTGTGGTAAAAGCTAAGGTAATATGCAGCAGCTGCGCACACTCATTCATAAGCACGCACACACACACACACACACACACACACACACACACACACACACACACACACACACAGACACACCTCTTTCTATGGGACAGTGAAAAGAAGTGTTAATGAAGCCCGTTCGTGGAGTGGTCTTTGGAGAATGTGCCAAAAATGAGCCCCATAGCCCCCTTCACCAAGCGCCCCCACCCCCCCACCCCCCCGCACAGCACAAGAACCCATTACTGCCAATTAGTCCAGCTCTCAGAGTCCTAATGGACCCTGTCATGCTTACACACACACTCACTCACATGCACTCAGATTCACACGCAGCTACTGTACAACTGGGAAAATAGCAGCCTAATTTTAGCTTGAGAGCTGGAAGGCTGTGACTCAAAGCAAAGGCACTGTGCCATTGTGATGTAAATCCAGATTACAATATGGATGTTTTTGGTAATGGATGTGGTAGCTGGCCAAAACTCATACAACAAGGAGTATAGAGAGTATAGATCCATCCCTCATTGTGCGTATTGTGCATCTCATGAATAAAAGGTGCTTGTGTTGTTGAGACTTCATGTATTGCAAACAAATACCTTTCCAAATATTACTTTACTTTGACTGAAAACAGAATCAAATAAGAAAACGGCAGCCACTGTATATGGATTGATTTTTTTATTATATTGTGAGAGTCCCTCCATTTTCTGCCTAGGTTGAGAGATTTTGTACTGGATAAGTCAAAAAAAAGCTTCACTTGCTGTGTGATGTGAGCATGTCTGATCAAGCCACTTCATAGTAATTCACTGGAATGCCTGCGCATTAGCTATAGTTCAAGTTCAGTGGAGACTGGCATTTTCTGCTCATCTCAAAAGCAAGACTTATTTCCAAAGATTTGTCTCTGCGAGGTTATCTGGATGTCAGCTCCTCTAATCATATTTTAGAAAAACTCGTCTCGGCTCACAGAAAACAAGAGAAACTCATCTCGGGGAAGAAACCATCAAGCGTGAAGTCACAGAATAAACAGTGAAGATAATGTTGCCTGTACAAATCAATTCTGCGTTAGGGCCATCAAGCATTAACCCAGAATCTTAGCTGGGAGCATCTGAGTTTGGAGGAATCTGCTGTCTTTAGAGATGTTGCTATCACGTTAACCGTGAAAACCTGATCGTGCACACTGTCTCTCTTCTGTGTGTCTAACTTAAATGAGAGATAGACGGAGATGGCAGCAAGGAGGAAGTTGGGGAGAATGTGAGGTAGAGATGAAGGGAGGTTGAGAGGGAGCAGAAAAAAAAAGAAGATAAGCTGGGCAAGGTCAGTACGCTGGAGCTCGAGGAAATGAACTCAAATCAGAAGACGAAAAGGGTGAAGACTGAAAAAGAAAATAGGGTATTGTCCCAGAAGTAGTGTATGAGGTAATAGAAAAATGATTAGCAAGATGGGATTGTCATGGGTTTTATAGTGTGTGTGTGTGTGTGTGTGTGTGTGTGTGTGTGTGTGTGTGTTTTTGTGTGGTCCAGGCACAAATCTGTACATTGTCTCCATATGACCTTGACTCTTTTGTATGAAAGCATCACTTGATAATAGGTTAATAGATTGCAGGCCATGGTGAGAGAGGCCAAACTGCAGTGCTGAAGTGGAGCAGATACAGTCCTGGCTCGGCTGATTCTGTCTTGGTAATTAAATACACTAAATTAATTCGACTAGCTTTCACCTGGTGTCCCAAGTGTTAAATAAAAAGTCTGAGGCCTGAATAGGCTAAGGAGTTTTTTTTTAGAGCTGCAACTGATAAATGATGTTGTTATTGATAATATCAAAATTTTAAAAAAAAGAAAAAAGATTCCAATCACAGAGTTTTTCAATTTTAGTAAAAAATTAAAAGAAGTAAAAGGGACAAATATCAAATCCTGATTTGAGAAGCTGGAACGCACAAAACATTCAGGATTTTTTTGCTTGGTAAATGACTCACAACAGATAATCAGTGTTCCGATTGTTGTTAGTTAATTTTCATTTAATTGACTATTCAACTGTGTTTGAGTACTAGCATTGTTAAAGAGAGAAAGGAAAGGTGAGAGGGAGATGGAGCCTAGTTTGTGGATAATATGCCTGTGTGTGTGTGTGTGTGTTCGTGTGTGTGTGTGTGTGTGTGTGTGTGTGTGTGTGTTCATGTTCATGCATACTATTACAGTTGGAGAGGGTGCACAAGCTGAGTGGGGGTGTGTGGTATGTTGTTTGTGCAGGTCTATTTTTGCCTGGGATTGATTTATAAATGGCTCCTGTATTTGCGTGCTTCTCCCTTAAAGTCGTCGCAGTGTATGTGTGTGTGTGTGTGTGTGTGTTTGTGTGTGTGTGTGTGTGTGTGTGTGAGAGAGTGCCCGTGTGTCTGGTGGGGCAGGGAATCCTGGGTCCCTGTGGTGCTCTTCTCAGTCCAGTGGGATGCACCTGAGCCCCTCTCTGAACCAATCAGGTGCTTGTGATTCATATCAGGTGCTTTATCAGAGGTGGCACAGCGGTAGAGCTGGACAGACACAGAGACAAGCATACACGCAAACACAAAAACTTTATGTACTAGCACACATCTGCTAAGACCTCTCTGTCCACACTTTAACTTTACTACTTATTGTATAGTGCAAAAGCTATTTATTTATTTATTTTCTGGTATTTTACAACGGTTCAGATGGTCTTCCCTCTCTGCAGTGGTTGTGTATGCACAGTGTGTACGTCTATAAGCCTGCGGCATGTGGGCTTCTGTTATGTGTGCATGTGAGAGGGTCTGGTCAGGTCACAGTGAACAGCATGTCTGATTGTATGGACTGGACAAGTGCCAGCCACTGACCTCCCGTCCTGACAGCACACCGAAGCACGCAACATGGCTCGGAGGCAGCAGGACGATCAGATGGTCGGCGAGACGGAGGGGATGAGGTGATTGAAGGTGATAGGAGGAGAGAGAGAGAGAGAGAGTGAGGACAAGAAGAAGAGAAAACGAGGGGGAAGAGAAAAACAGGCAAGGAGAGTAAAATGAAGAGCAGGATGTGGAAGATGCTTTCAGAATCAAAGCACGCAATAGTTTCGGTTTCTGGGACTGAGGAAGCTTCATTAGAATGTCATGGATGGCTGAACGTTTTTCCACTGGAGAGAGAAAGAAAAAGAGAGAAAGAGAGAATAAAGAGAGGGAAGTCAAGGAAACAGGGAATTAGAGATGTTTTCCACTCCTGTGCTTTCATTAATTTCTGTTATGGTTCCAGATATACCAGACTACTTGGTGCGCTGCTGTTGTTATATTTAAGACTGGTAACCAAAGCTGACATGAGATCACTGTCTCACATACATACCCACAACACATACATGCACACACCTACACACACTCAAACTGGACGTGCTGCAGCTCTGTGACCTCCTACTGCTTCAGTGTTCAGTGTGTGTTTACACAGTGAATCGCTTGAAGAAAAGTAGAGTAGTGGTGGCCTACTTTTTGTATACTCGTATATATGTATGTGTTTTCCAGCCTGCAAGTCTACAACCATGATTGTACTTTGTATAATGTAATATCTTTTAAATATACAGACAAAATTTGTCTCAGCGGGCCTTTCAAGAACATTATTGGTTCTTCTTCTGAGCCAGTCTCATTTTTTACTGTGAGGCTTTCTTGTGTTCCAAGTGGGATTCAAATCAAACTTGGTGTAAAGTATTAATTTCTACCTGAGAATTGGCACCGGTATTGATCATTAGCATGTTTGTTTACCCCAATTGCTATGTAAGGTTACATATTCCACTCTGTTTGT
Source organism: Seriola lalandi dorsalis (assembly GCF_002814215.2). Lineage (NCBI taxonomy): Eukaryota > Metazoa > Chordata > Actinopteri > Carangiformes > Carangidae > Seriola > Seriola lalandi. Next base: position 1,840,913 of record NW_019525106.1, on the reverse strand, counting down.
GATCTCGGTTTCATTCCCAAAAATGACCAAAAACATTTAAAAAATATTACTACAGCTGCCAGTAGACGGAATGGGTAAGTGCTAAAAAAATGTCTTGCTAAAGCAAAATGGTCCGTACAAGATTTTGGACTGTCTTGCTGTACAGCGCCCTCCGCTATCATTGTTCATGCCTCCAGTAGAGCTCCATGTACTCCGAGATTCTGTGTCAAGGAGCTCCGAAGCTGCTCTTGTTGTGGCGCAGCACCTTATATCATATCCCTTTTGTAAAATAATCGCGTCTGCTGGAATGCACATTCAGCTCTTGTGGGAACCCTTTCACATGAGGCAGCTGTAAGAGTTTCATCTTTGATTGTCACCGTTAGCAGAGTCTGCAGCTTCCACACCGTAACATTACACAGCGTACTGTTTAATTGCCAAGTAAAAGTTCACATCACCCCTTCAGTCCATACAAACACTCCCACTTACATGTGCACACTTTCTACATTCCTCTGTCTGCTACTCTCTCCAGTATCAGTTAAAGATGCCGGGCAGTTTCTGACCCATGTTCAATTCGGGCAGGGATGGGGGAGGTCAGCTGATGCAGACCACCAGAACACCTCTGACAGGCTCATCACAGTCGAAGTCTGAATTGGTCACCCGTATCTATTTGTTCATTTAAGACTAAACTTAAATGATTTTGGTAAATATTAATTTTATTATAACTATTATGGATCAAAAGTTTTAATAATAGTTTACTAACTTTCTATAAAAGCAACAAACCAGACTGCTTAACTCTACTGTAACTCATGACTGCTTATGACTTATGCCCCGTAATGTTCCCGCAGCTGACCTGTCTGTGTACACTGTATCATCACGGACAAAATTAGTGGTCAGGAGCCAGTTGCAGAGCGCTGCTTGTTTTACCCTGATGGATTAGAGTGTGACGTCTGAAGCCAGGGTTGGATTAATCTCTAAAGATACAAGACTCATTTAGATTATACTCTAACACACACACACACACACACACACACACACCCCCTGCTGGTGTGCACACTCAGGGACTGTGAGCTCACACACTCGCATGCAGCACATGGACACTGCTAACATTCCACCCACTGCTCCACTGTGTCTCTGTGTGTCATTTCAGTCCACTCCTTCCACCCTTGGTGTGTGTGATTGTGTGTCTTTTTTTTTCTTCTCTTCTGTTCTATCTCTTTCTTCTTCTTTCTCTACCCGCTGTTCGATCAGAGAATGCCTCTCTTCTTTTAATTAGTAGTGGTGTTGTTCTCCTCTTCTTCCCCTGGCCAGGACCACTAATATTGCAATTAGCTCCTGTAGGAAGCTTTCAACCACAGCCTTTGTTCTTCTCGGCGCTGTACAGCAGCCCACGTTCCTGCATTGCTCCACAGAATATTATATGTGTGTGATGCAGAACTCCATTTTAATAGAGGAGAGAGGCATAATCAAAGCTGGCCTCATTTTACTCAGTCAGAATCATAACACATATCGTTCTTGTTGGGGAGGATGAATGATTCTCTTTCCTCTCTGCTGGGAAGTTTAAAAAAAAAAAAAGAAAGATATTCTGCCTCTCTTTCTCAGTTTAGTTTCTTCCACTCACCCTTTAGGTAATCATCTTCCTTCCACATTTCTCCCCTTCACCTTTCTCTACTACATGCTCCATCTCTCTCTCATCTCCCTTCTGTTTCTTCTGGTATCTCTCAGAGCACTTCTGCAGCCTGGCCTTGGGGACAGATAGGAAAGGTCGTAAAAAACCAATTGAATTTAATGGCGTGACACTACATTGTTAACCTACGAGTGGACCGACGTTGTACCACGGTCCTGAGCGTGACAGCTCGAGAGGCTGATGGTTGTTTAGGCCGTAAACCTTCTGACACAATCACTCTCACTGCCCTGCAGTCTGACTTTCAAGCCAAACCGCCTGACATGAAATAGGTTTTATAGGAAAGGGAAATGTGTTCTACTTAAGACTGTTGTTTAAGGTGGACTTGGCTGGCCTCCACCTTTTTAGGATAATTCCGGTTCATTACAGAAGCTGTAGCGTGATTACGATTATAGTTCAAACTTCTGCTGCATGATTATTTACTATGAAACTCCACAGTATTTCCATGTTTGCCAGGTCTGGCTTCCTGTCAAATTTAGGATGAATTCTAAATAAATCTCATTACATTTAAGGTGTTACACAATCTGGAACAGTCTCCCTCTGCGGTTATTGAAAATCTTATTTCAAGATCTCTTTATTCTTCAAAAGGCATTTTATTGATTCTTCCGTCCCCCAGTTTGTTCTTTTTCTTCAACCATTGTTGTTTGTATTTCATTTAAATATATATTGAAATGCTTTTAGTAACCGCGGTTTTGAAAAGTGCTGTATAAATAAGTTTAAATTACTTACAATATTTACAACTTTGTCTTATTTTTGCGGTTTTATCCATCATTTCTGTCTGTAATAAAAAAAAAAAAAGATTGCACACACCAAGTAGACTGAGAACTGGTTTTGTTGCAGCCTGACCGGAATGAATCGGTCTGATGTCAAGATCACAAACACTCAGACAATCATACACTTGACTAGAGACTCACAGTAAATGTATCTAAAACAAGTGAATGATGTAAAACTATTACCAAAACTGCCTGCTGTAAACATTCATATAGGTTTGCAGATTGACTTATTGGTTAAATTTGAGCTACTGGACGTGCCGTAGTCGTGCATTCACACAGTCTCATGAGCAATGAGAGACTCCAGCATACTTTTGGTTTTACCATACCACATAAAGTGATTTAAATAATCTGAAATTAACTGTTGGCTGTTGCCTGATGCCCACAGATGATCTGTTTCAGACTGAGTTAAAGAGAATGTAAAGTGAAGGGAAGAATCGTCTGAGAAGGAGATGTATTTATTTTTCACTTGGCATAATACTGTGACAGCTTGGTTCGTTGTGTGGCAAGTGTTAATCTGTTCTGGTAGTGTGTGTGTGTGTGTGTTTGTGTGTGTGTGTGCGAACACATATGCAGAGGTTAGCATGCTAACTAAACATATGCCTTTCAGGTTCAACATCTGATTCCCTTTCCTCTCCCCTCTACTGAGACTACCCCAACAACTTTTCAAAAGATGCTTCTCTGCCGGATAAAACTTTCTCCCTGTGATCATGGGGACAGAGATGGAGGGATGGGGGGAAGGTTTAGGGAAAGTGAAAGGGTGTCACACTGTGCTCGAGCGAGGTGGGGGGAAAGAGCAACAGCAAAATCTCTTACATGAAATAGAAATAAAAAAAAGAAGACAGCAACATCTGTGCGGGAACTTCAAACACCCTTTGAAAGGCAAAATGTGATTCCGTTCGGGATTCTCTGGCTTGGTAAACAGCCGGGTTTTATTTTGGAAGTCAGTTGGAGAGTGTGCATGCGTGCATGTTTATGTGTGTGTATTTAGAGGAGGGGTGCTTTGTAGGGGATGAGGGACTGTCAGAGCCGTGATCGGAGCTGGAAAGAGAGAGAGGAGAGCATGTTGAGAGGGGATGAGAGCGAAGTCCAGTGATTGGCAGAGATGTAATACAGTGTAAATCCAGCCTAACCCACTTCACTCACTCTCTGAGGCTGATGTGTATGCCTTCCTAATCACTTTGTTGTCATTTGTGATTTGATGGGATCTGCTTGGTCATAAATTTCAGGATAAAGGAATGTGTGACTTGAAACTCTTCTGTTTATCTCACAGTACCTTGTCACTAAGCTTGGTTCTTTTTCTCTCTTTTCTCTCTTTCCTGCCTCTCCCGGCTCGATGGAACCACAACACTCCACCTCAATGTCCTCCTTTTACTTGTCCACCAGGTAAGACACACCAGCTGTAAATGAATTATCTCCTGCAGCGCGATGAATACATCTTTACAATTCAGCAACAGCACAGTATAGATTACTCTTTGGGTTACAGAGTTGAAGTGACTTGTGAATGTTTTTCTATCCAAGGACAACATCAGTGAAAAACCTGTAGCAGGCATGTCAGAGAAACGCCTCACAAGTGTGCTTACAAAAGCAGAGTCTGACTTGCAGTTAATGTCAAGAAAAGGATTTATTTATCAGACAAGGGGAAATAATTCACAAAGATGTAAAGGATAATGTTACAACGTGTGGTCAGATCATTCTGTTTCTTCAAAATAGTTCCTTTATATATACATAGGGAATATGTCTTGTTATACAAATAAGAATAAACAGGAAATCTTCCTCTTCCTTGTGTAGAAGAAGAAAAGAAAGGCTGAATTGAAAGATTGCAACAATGTTTTCCACTGCAAAAGAAACATCTTTAATTGATTGCAGGAAGCTGCTGGTTCACCTGGTGTTACACAGTCTTCTCTGCCTCGCAGGGTTGGTGTGAAATAGTAACACATCGCATTAATAATGAATCCTGGAAACACTTCGTTACATTTTTCACTCAAATCAGGTAGCACTTTATTTCAAAGACTCTGAAAAGGAAATTGGGTGCCATAACATTTCTGGAACTGGCTTTTGAGCTGTGAGGTTTTAATGTGGTAGCTCCTCTAATGATGAGGTGCTGTTCATCAACTTATCAGAGGGCTTCCAACAGGGCATCCAGTGTGGTTGCCATGGTGCTTGGATGGTCTATTGATAGACAGGGCTATGGTGGAAAAGAGTATCAATACAGCAGCTCGTAGGTGTAGCACTTGTACCCTATTTCAGTCTACTGTACACTACGTATCACTCTTTTTTGATTTCTTTCTTTCATATCTCATGACTCTCATTAGCTTCTCTTTTATATCTCTCCTGTCTTCTTTACACACATTATTCTCATTCCCATCGTACTCTGCTTCTCCAATCACTTTTGTTACCCTGCTCTCCTCTTCTGTCATTCTTCTCTCACTGTTTCTCCATTGTTCCTCTTCATTGGCTAAGGCTATAGCTGTCGTTGTGTGTGTGTGTCTGTGTGTGTGTGTGTGTGTGTGTGTGTGTGCGCGCGTGCGTGCGTGTGTGTGTGTGATGGAGTGGAGCGGGGCTCTGCAGTGAGGTGATGGTATGTGAAATCACTGACATTACAGAAGGGGGGTGGTGGTGGCATTCCCACTCCGCTGCTGTCCTTTAATCGACAGGGGCACCATCCATGTACCACATTTCTTCTCACCTCCATCTCCCTTGCTCACTCTGTCCAACAGTCTCTCCATCAGCCTTTCATTCCTCTCCCTTTCTCTTCATCCTCCTTTTCTTCCCCTCCTCCCAACTTGCTCCTCTCCTAGCAACAACAGCTGTCCTCTCAGGAGTGTCAGCATCCTTGCGACTTTACGGATCAGTCTGAAACACGTGTGTTGTGTATTTCATGTCCATATTTATTATTTTTCAGCACATTGCTTATCCTTGACAACCAGAAAAACATATTCCCTTTTTCCTGTATCATTTCTTTTTTTTTAACACCTTTTTTCTCTTTCTGCTTATTCCTGCACCTCTAATCTCTTATCTCCTTTTTTTTCTGACTGTCTAGTTTTATTGGCCAGTCTTTGTTTTCTGTGTGTCTGTGTATAAAATCACATTGACGGGACAGGATTGCAGTGGCTGCAAAAAGAGACTATCATGAAGAGAGAAAGACAGAATAGGGGTGAGATTGAACGTAATTGGAAAGAAGGGCAGAGAGAGAGGGGAAAGAAACAATAGCCAGATGAAGAGAGTAGTTGAAAGGCATCAAATACAAACAAAGTTACACGGCAAATGTAAAGGATCCCTCTGGCAGAGCTACGAGGAGAGTCAGAGAGTGTGAATAAAAACGAGGGAGAGAAAATAGAGTGGAGGGGGGGGCAAAAGTGCAGGTGAAAGGGAGCCCCCAACTGGCAGGAGCTGGTAGTGGTATGTAACACCCCATCACCTCTGAACACTCACCTTTATCTTCTTCTCTTTCTCTTTCCTCGACTCAGTCTGGACTATCTCCCTCAGACTGGGAGGAGCGTCAGCACTTTTTAGGTTCAGGATGACATGATAATGCAGATTAGTGGTAATCTCACCTTCCCTGATGGTTTGGGTTGCCTCTGAATGTGTATATGCTTGTGGGACTGATCGTATTCCACTTAAAGAACTCCTCAGACAATAATCTCCACTCTCTCTCCTCTTGTCTCTCTGTTCTCTGTCCCTCTTTTCTTCCTGTCCCTCCCTATCTGCACTTGTGCGCTGCACCAAGCCAGAGTTAGAAGGCTATTTGCGTCATCAGCTCCGGGCAGAGTGTGTGCGTCTTGTGTGTGTGTGTTTGACCTGAACTCTCCCACATACAGCTGTTGAATATTAAGCTCTGATGTGTAGATTGTGTGTGGATTTCCCATTACTGCTGCAGTGCACTGGCCAGACACACACACACACACACACACACACACACACACACAAATTCTAGAGCACATGTTTAAGTAAACACAAGTGCGCACACACACATTTCTCGCCTTTTTCTTTAACCTCATGTGTTGACCACCCATCAGCTTCCATCATAAACCACTTCTCCCTCCGCCTTGTCTCCATAGCAACGCCATAGCAACCCCCGCTGACCCAGCCAGCCACTTGCAGTGCCTTTGATATGAACTCAACCCGCCCCTCTCAAACCTCTCCAACTGTCATCAGTGGCTGAGAGGGTTGTCCATCAGCCCTCCTGACATCTTGATTGGCGGTTGCTGCTCAGACATGCATGGAGAGTGCATCTCTTCAAAATGAGACGGGCCTGTGAAGGACGAGCGCAGGAATGCAGAAATTGAACTTAAGTTTCTCTCGTCATAAGTGAAAAACGGCGGGTGGCGCTTTCCATTGAAGGATAAGTGAATGAATGTTTGAGAGGTCTCAAGTTGAGTCCGTGTTTCTGTCCTTGATTGTTATAAGATGTAGCGTGTCCAAAGCGTCACACGCATCCATCACAGAAGTGCAACATGCATCATGCCATTGTGACAGACTCATTCATAGATGTGATGCCAGGACACACATCCTGCAGTTCAGTGATGTACAACATGTACTAAGCATGTCAGGGATACCTCCCATGTCTGCAAGGCTCCTGTGATAGCCTCATGAGCATTGACTTGATATATAAAAGTGATTACCAGCCCTGTAAACATGACTAATGCCCCAGCACTCTCTTCACTGACACTGGGCGTTGATGCTGTCTGTGTGTGTGTCGTTTGATCACTTAATGGTACAAATTGACTCTGCAATTGTGCTTTGAGCGATCATTGTGTCCTTATGTCCAGCGGTAAAGAGCTCTTGTATTATTGACAATACACACAAAGCACGCACTGCGCATACAAGCACAGACAGGCAAACGCACACTAGTCCCACTCACCAGACGGCTGTGTGAAGCGCCACAGATGGGGGAGGTGCTGCGCTGATCAATACATCGTCAGTTGCCCTGACTGTATCATTATCATTTTAATGGCTGCAGTATTTTCCCCGCTGATGGCTTTCGAAATGAACAAGACAACACCAGAGGTTTCTAAAAGTTCACTGCTGCTGCAGTCGGCTTGTGGCTGCAGGCCGGCCGGTGACATTTTGGAAACGCAGAGCAGCTAATGAAGACAATACAGATTAATGATATTGATTAATGCTATACTTGGAAAAAAAAAGGCACATTTTTTACATAGTTTATAGAGCCTTTCCTCTGTTGGTGCTTCTCAGATTTGGCTATACTTGACAAAGTGATACCAGTATTAATGTGATGAATGTCAGAGTCACTGTCAGGGGTGAGCCGACCTGTTCTGGTTTATATAATAAGAGCCTTTATGTAATATCATGCACTGCTTAACATTGGTTGAAATCCAATGTCTGCTTATGTTCTTTGCCACACTGTATGGTAATGGCATTCTGGATTATGGGTGCAATTAAGAATTATTTCCGTTATTGATCCAGTTGATGATTATTTTGCTGATGAATCATTTATAGTGCTAAAAAACAGGGAAGTTAAATGTTCTCACATGTGAGCCTGGAACCATCAAATTTTTGTCTTAGATCTTTGCTTTATAAATATCTTAAATAATTAATTAGTTATCAAAAGTATTGCTGATTAATTTTCTGTTGCTGGAACTAATGGTCTCAGAACTATCTGTGTGATCAGTATACAAAACCGATGGAAATATCTCTCTGATCAATGGATTAATAGTGCTGTTCAGTCATTTAACGAACATGTAAATAGCATAAAGTGCTTCTCAAAGGCTCAGTGTTGCAGACAAATTTGAAACGCTTATGAAGATCAAGTGAGAAGCAAGCCTCATAGTCCTGCTACCTGTCTTTCTTTTAAAGGTGGGTTTTGGTGGAGGAGAGTGGGAGATGGAGACAGGGAGAGACTTTGCATGCTATAGAGTGTGTGTGCGTGTGTACTCAGGCTCTCTGCATGTATCTTCTCCTGCAGTCCTGCATGTGGTGACAGGCTGACATCAGAGTAAAAGCCCCCTGAAGTCGTGTTGAACAGATGTCTCTCTGCTCTCTCAGTCTCCCCGGTGGTGGAATACATAGACCCGGCACTCTGTCGTCTCTCTCTCGCTCTCTCTCTCTCACTCCCTCTCCCTCTTCTTTGTCTGTCTTTCCCTCTGTCTATTCAATTTACTTTTCTAATAAAATTTGCTGTTCATTCTTCAGTCACCATACTTTTTAGACTCCCAATATTCTTCCATTTTTTTTCATTTTTATCTCTTTTTGACGTTCAGGAGTTTCCCCTCAGCTTTGTGAGACATCTCACTCTCAGATCAGTCTTTGTTCAGTAAAAAGGCCAGGTGAAATGGACTCTCGGTGAAGTGCCCTTGGTGTTCTGCTTTGTGTACTTTCTTTTAGTACTTCTCTGCGCGTGTGTGTGTGTCCAGTTTGTGTGTAGCTGCACTTTTTGTACAAGGCAATATTCCAAGCCCTGTGACGTGAGCCCTGTCTGTGAGAAAGCAGGCAATCTGGGCCTTGGCTTTTCTCCAGAACCACTTTCATTTCCATTCAGCAGTGGGATGTTGCTCACTGGAACACACATGTGCACTGCTGATGCACACACACACATACACACACCCACACAGAAACACAGAGAATCACTGGTAAATATAGACGAGCTGAAGAGTGTTCAGGCAGGGTCAGAGCCCAGCTGTCTTTGGGCTTCAGTAAGACTTTCTCTTTTTGTTTCTTATCTTGTGGAATTGGATATTTTCTTACAAACTCTTACTTATATGCATGCAGACGCATATAAACACACAAACACAAGCTGCTCTTGTTATGGTAGGAACGCATGATGCAACAGCAGAGCCATCCCTCCTAATGTCCCCTGGGAAAAATGAAGAGAGGGAGGGGTCGTGTTGAAGAAAAGAGAGACGTATCAGGCAACAACAAAAACAAGGGGAGACTGAGCGAGGAGGAAGAGTGACTGATTGACTGAGGAGAGGGAATAGAGGACAAAGTGAAAATGATAGAGGGACTCAAGCTTGAGGGGGGGAGATGGAGACAGGGACAGAGAGAGAGAGAGAGAGAGAGAGAGAGAGAGAGAGAGATCAGGCTTACAGTGGCTAATAGAAATTCCCTTGTTGCCTCATTGAGATGCAACGGTGGCTTGGGTAATGAGCTAGCTGCCGCTGACGCATTGATTTAGCCAGAAGACTCGCTCAAATTATCCCACTCCTCGAGAGAGATGTCAACAGTTCCGCCAATGGCCGCCGGGGTAATTACCAACGCATCCACCCACCACAACACCTCACCCAACCCCGCCTTGTATTTCATTCTTCTAATCTACACAACCCCACTGTCTCCACCCCCTTCCTGCCTTCCTCTGCAGCCCCTCCCTCTGGGATGTCCCATAGCCCAATATATTAGGTTTGCATAAGCAAGGTTCAGTGGGAGCACATACCTTCAGTGGCTCCAGTTGGAGTTCTTTGTGAATCCATGCTTTGCTGGGAGAAGCAATAGTATAGTACTGTAGATGGTAGAACTGCAGGTGAAATGTCAATGAAAAAAAAATACCTAGAATTCCTTGGATGGTGAGTGTAACTGGGTGGAAAATTGTCTCTCAGCAAAAAATAGTCATGTCCCTTTAAGATAATATGCAAATGACTATGTGTTATCGTGCTCTGCAGAATGCGCATTTATCATGGATTATTCATAGATTTAAAAATAGAGAAAACAGGAAAACATTCCAAATCAGATGAGTCATCTCAGCACACGTACTAGTAGTGATTCTGGAAATTGTTCCAAAATAAAATGTTTGTAAATGTGTAGATACACAAGAGAGCTTTTGTGAGAAGGTATATTACTGTACCTCAAAGCATGACGGCACAGTGATTCAGTAGCCCAGGTTTCACCCACTCTTCTCAATGCAGAGCATTAATCAGAAAAGTGTCTTTGCAAATATTATGTTAAAATTGTTATATTGTCTGCAAGTACACAATATATATAATGCAATGATATGATCTATTGGCCAAGTACCCAACCATTCTCAGGCTCTAAATTATGCAAGAAATCAAAACGCTTTCACTCTCACTGGTGTGTTGTCAGTGGTGTTGGTAGCAAAATGGACAAATCTAGGACTGAATTAATGCAACAACTCAAATCATGTCAGTGGTTGTTATATCAGCCATTAGAATGAACAGAATTACAGTGAGCTGGGCAGCGGCTGCCTGTGCTAGACTGTCTGCATGTGATAACAGTTTTCACTCTTGGTGTGTAGATCTGGCTCCTAACATGGATGTTTTGTTGAGATATGTCCTGTGCTTTTTTAAAAAATGCTGTACTGCGAGGCAGTTCTCTCTCACACACAAATGCACACTTCTTGTCTTCATTGTTTCCGTGCCTTGAGGTGTTTCCGATTGGACTATACAATAATGGTGAAGCTTTGACACTGTGACCTTTCTCCTGTGCAGCATTTGTTTTACGCGAGTGGAGAATAAAGGTTCTACAAAGACATAGGGAGGAGGAAGAAAAGCTGGGAGAGGAACTCGCCTGTATCTTTGAACCTTTGGACTTTTGATCAGGAAATGTGTGTGTGTGTGTGTGTGTGTGTGTGTATCAATGTCACACACCAGGAGGCGGCCCCTCTGCCTCAATCACACACATACATACACACATTCCCCCTATAGAAGATCGTTGTGTCCTAGATCCACACCCTGTGGGTGCACATAGGAACAACCTTGTGCATATTGACCATAATAGCGGGGTTTGTGCTCACCTTGGACAATCCTTCCTGCTGTTTTCTTTTTTTCCACTTATTTATGAAAGGGCTGAAATGTCAAAAAAATGGAAAAGTAACTTGTAGGTTAAGGTCTTGTTATGTGTAGAAAAATACGTTAGAAAATAAAAGAAGGAAGCGTCGGTTTGTTTGATGTGTTTTCCTTCAGCTGCGTGAAGTGAAGTTTGTGCCTCTGAGTGGGTGCTTCTAGCTCTCCCTGATAAAACCATCATAGCGGGACTCATTTTCAGTCCATGTGCTCAAGCCGTCATCTCCCCTGCCTGCCCCAAAGTGGGAACGCAGCACCCTCATTGCCAATTAAACTCCAATCAACAAACGAAGATGGAGTGAGACATCGAATTACATCCAATATCCTCTCCCATACTCAAGCCTGTCTTTGCCAGCCACAAATTAGCTTACAAATTAAGGCTCTGAAGATGGGAGAAGCCGAGTTTCCAGATAACAACCAAATAACATCCTGCTGGCATTTTGATGTATCGTTCCAACTTGGATCCAGCTTCCTGCCTTCTCTTGATGTGCAGAGAAAGTTTTTGTTGGGTTTTTTTCTTGGTTGAGCTTCGACCGTCCATTTCAATCTCGATTCGGAAGGAGGCTGGTTATTAAGACAGGTTGATGAGAACTCATCGCGCTGGAATCTGCTCCAGCTTGATCCATGTTTGGGTTGTCTATACAACATTTTCATTACCAAACGCACTTAATTAATGAAATAACTCAAGCTGAATTATAGATGAGGAAGGTTTGATTAATTGCTTCTTAGAGTCAGATTTCCTCTCCACTCTCTTTTCCAGCCCACACAATTGGCCTGTCTGAGTGGCATGCATGCCAGATATGGCGCGTTTTTTTTTTGTTTTTTTTTCGTGTTCTCGTGCATGTGTGTGAGCACACACGTGTGTGAGAAAAATACAGAAAGAAAGCACTGCCTTCTTTCAGCATGTCTCTCTATGGATACAGTGAGGTTTTGTAATATTATCCAGTCAGGTGTTTTAATAATTCATACTTTTATATTGGGGGTTATCTAACACATGACGTGCAGACAGTACGCTGCTCTTTGAAAGGTGTCTAGGGGCTCCTCTCACTGAAAAGCCTATCAGAGTCATCACCAAGGCACCAATCTTTAGCTCATCATGTCGCCTCTTCATTTGACTCCCATCTCCCTTTAGGAGCTCATGAGTGCATGTTTAGCATGCACAGACATATGTTTCAAGAGTGACACACATATGCACACCGGTAGCATCGTTTTCTGTGGCCATCTTATCCATTTGTGCGTACAAGTATGTTATATACTGTACACGAGCATGTGTCTGTGTGTACGCACATGTGCACGTGTTTGTCCCGTCTGCTGCGGCTGCTGCATTGGGCCTGGTGTGGCTAATTAAAAGAAGCCTTCTTGCATTATTCATGAGGCTGTAATTATACATTCCTTTTGCTGATCCCCAGTCAGAGGCATTAAAAATAGATCTGAGTCTCCATGCCCCGCCCTTCTAGGCCCCACTTTCACTCTGTGTTTTGACTATGTCTTCCCCAGCTTCTCTCTATTTATCTAACCTTATCAGTATTTCTCCATCTCACTGTCACTGGCCTCATTGTCACGGCCTTCTTTTTTTTTTTTTTTGTTCTTTCCATCGTTCCTCTTGTCTCCTCCATGTCTTCATTCACGTTTGCTCTGATGTTCCCTTTTGGGATTCGGGCAGAACATTCCTCTGACAGTGTCACTCTCGCTTCAGCTCTGTGGCCTGACCTCCAGTCACATCAGGCCAGAATTCAGAGCGGAATATTTAGAATCTGCAATGACATCTCAGCAGAAAGATTCAGAAGAGAAATCACTCCCTCTGATCAACTTAATGGAGAGACTGTAAAACCTCTAAAGTAAAGTTCTCCCTGACTTTTTTCTTATTTGTACATAAACTAAACTACAAAACCGAATCAACTCAAATGTGAGATGGCATCAGTACATATAAACTAGACTATGGTTATGTGGCAAACAAGACAATATTTGGTATGTCTGCCATATGCCTCCAGCACAAAGTTATCAACATCCAAGAACTTATTGCACAGTCGAATATATGACAGCCTGACTACTTTCAGAGCTATTTTCTGCTGTGCAATCATGCGTTAGTTGGCACTGGCATCGGTACTTGTTTGCCTTACTGGCAGAAAAGAGTGTGTGAAGCTTGCGTCTTCCACCGTGCAGGTGATGAGCTTCTGAGGACGTATCCATGCATATATTTTCACGTTGATGAGGCTGCTTCAGATAAGGGTGGGAATTTTGTAAGATCTGCCAATCAGAGAGCTTGTTAGGTAACTAAGTGGATCACTCGGTAGTCGCTGCCTTTGGCCGATCCGCTCAGTCATTCTCATATTGTTGTTTCAGAATTAAAAAAGAAAAGAAAAGAAAAGAAGATAACTGCCTTGAACTCAGCCATTGCTTCATCGCAGTACATCTCACTCAGTACTTCTTACACCCCATTTTCACTCTGTTTGTGTTTGTTGGGGGCTGGTTATATTATGTAAATGTAGTTGTGTAAATGGAATTGGCTTCCCACACCCATGACCCCACCCCCATACTAAACAGACAAAAACAAACATGCACACTCAAATGCACATATGAACACACAGGGAGCAAAGGCTAGCTGCTGTAGAAAATACACAGGAGAAATATATCTCCAGGATCTACAGTATGGCTTCGTGTATATGTTTTAGTGTACATGCAGGTTTATTGATAATCATTTATACAGTTATTTTTTCAGAGATAATCAAAGGTAAACACAGTCAACACACATTTTGTCTTCAATGGAGCAGTATTGGATATTATGAAACTCCCAAGTTGAAATGCTAGTACAATATCTGTATCTGAAAGTGCTAAGACCTATGCAAGGATCACAATCCCATGCCAAGTAAATTGGCTCTTAGCCATTTTCATGCATATATTGAGCTTTCTGATGGAGAGAAATTGATCATATCTGAACCAAAGCTGATGGTGTAAATCTATATTATTCAATAATAATAATGGAGTCCACTCTCCTTCACTCCGTCAAGTCAAAGCACTGAGGATCACTGTTAGAATAAAAGACTGTTTTAATTAGCTAAGAAATTCCCTGCAAAAGGGGGACACAGTTAAAAAAAAAAAAAAAAAACATCCTCCATTTCTGTTGTCAGTAAAGTACCATTACTGTTGTATTTGCCAAGAGATCCTTGTTTTGTGCAGGGAGTTAACTTATAAGGGAGCTTTCTGTATGCATGCGTCAGTGTGCCTCCCTCCTCGCTCCAGCACTCCAGGGCTAAACTGCTCTTCCTGCTTTTGAAGCTGTTCTGTTGGTCTGGGCCTCTGTTGTTACTGATGTTGTTGCTGTTGCTTTGGCTGGTAGGGTTTAGAGGGTTGCAGGGGAATTGAGGCTGGGTAGACTAACGTCACAGCTGACTGAAAATGCAAAAAAAAAAAAAAAAAAAGAGCGAAAGAGGAGGTGGAGGAATGGAAGAGATAGAGATTTAGTGAATGAAGAGGGTGGTAAGAAGCGGCGGGAGAGAGACAGACAGAGAGAGTGCATTCATTGAGGAGCGAGTGAATATTGTTTGATCTTCGACATGCTGTCTCCCTCCTGCACAGTATGACTCAACAGCTTTCTGCTGGCATATTCCCTATCTTTCTCTCTTTTTTTTTCCCGGATAGATGGAAGGATGAAGAGAGAGAAGGGGAGATAAACGGGTTAGAAAACACTGACTGACTGGGTAGAGAAGGAATGAGGTTAGAATTTGGCAGAAAGTGAGAAATGAGGGAAAGACAGAGCAACTAAACAGAGAGGAGAGCAAGCAGAAACAGATTTTGTGGCAGGGATTCACTGTTGCACATCTGCGTGTCTACAGTCCTGTGTATATGTCATGTAAATACTGTTTTCTGCATTGTAATGAGGTCAGGCCAATTAAAATCAAACACAATCAATGAACCTGCATTCAACATGCACAAATTTGTTATTCATTTATGTTCTCATTTATTTCAGTTTTATGTACCTGTAATATATTTCCATCCAGTGTTGAAACCATTTTCAGAGTTCGGCCTATGCGCACATAATGTATGATGTAAACAACAATAGTTGGCAAAAAGCGAGAGATTCTGTGGGAGGGATTCACTGCATTTCTCATCTATAATTGCACTTGTACTATATGAAGGCATTAATTTGTCATAACCACTTCTGTTTGGCACTTTGCTACCACCAGTGCATACAAAACTGAAATGACGAATATACAGTTGAGCTACAAGGAATGTATTTCTATTCCAGGCACCACCCACAGATGTTTGATGTTACAGAAAGTCTATGTAGAGCTAACAAAACTGAAGAGCATAATTTCATTTGATTATTTAACATTCCTGTTCATTAAATCTGTGTTTGCTTCTGTACTTGTGTGAACAACAGAGAGAGAGAGAGAGAGAGAGCGAGAGAGAGAAGGAGCGAGAAGGACAACACACAGATCCGTTGTGGTTAATGCTGGTTCCTTGACCCCTGCCCTCTGCCCTGGTGGAGGGGATTCCCACGCCCTGCCAGAGTGGTTTTTCCATGTGGCCAGGAGGACTTGTAGGAGTAAGCCCTTGTAGCACGTTGTGTTTCCTTTCAAACTCTGATCCCAGGACAGAGCTGTAGCCCCCACGTAGAGCATTCAGGGTTAGAGAGCATAAGTGGAAAGCAGCTCACAGATCTGTGCCTAAGGGCAACGAGCTTCTCAGAGCCCTGCACCTGAGGGAGACAAAGCTAAGCCAGCATAAGCTACTACCATCTGCTGGCATTGGCTTAGGGCTTCTGAAAGATCAAGTTTGAAAGTGAGAGAGGTGCGCAAGTGGAGACATCTCTTTTTCATCCTTCGCCCTCCTCTCCGAGGAGTCCCTTCCAGATGGATATTAAGCTATCCAGTAATGATCTTTAGCCGCATGGATGCCAGTGCTGTGAGGAGGATAAAGCTGAAGACATTGACCATGTGTGTGGTTAGCAGGTGGAGATCATAAAGTGCCTCTCCTAGACTCAAACACAAGCGTGGTGTTCCTGTCCTCTCTCCTCTCTGCTCTCCTTCGTTCCATCTTGGTGTCTCAGATTGATGGCAGGGGAAATCAGGCCCATATACAGGGTCCTTCTACTCTCCTACCTGTTCTTCCTAGGATGTCCCAGCTCTGCCTGATGATGAATTGACCACTGATCTCACAGGTTCTCTCACTGGTAGTGGAGGTTTCCAGGCTAACTCAGATAATATGTCAAAGCATTCAAATAAAGTGCTGTACACAGTTTTCACTTTGTAGGGTACTAAAGCTGATACAGATAAACTCCTCCATGTAGCGCCCCACAAGGATTCCAGATATTTCTCTCAGCTCGGTCACAACACGTGTTCAAAAAGTTCACTTACATGTTGCCATGATGAATATACTGACAGCAGTTAGAGATGTTTTTCCAGAAATGATGTCAACAAGTTCAGCTGCGATATCATGAAACACAATCACTCGAAGAGACAGTGAAGTGAGACAAAAAGCTCATTACAAAATCAATGCTGGCACATGGCTCAGTGAAGCAGTGCAAGAGACGCACTGCCATGAATGTTCTTTAGTTTTGGAGAAGTAAATTTTCACAACTCTGTGAAGATGTTGTTAATTAACTCATTTTCATTAATGATGAGTTACTACAGTCGTGGTTCCCAGTGTTTTTTTCTTTTTACTCTCTTTCCTTTCTTTCTTTCTTTCTTTCTTTCTTTCTTTCTTTCTTTCTTCTTTTGACTCTTAATTTCTTACCCTCAGTTCTTTAGCTTACTTCTCCGAAAGGGGCAAGCTCTGTGGACGCAATCAGTTCAGCTTTTATTCAAAAACTTTATTATTCATCCCTGATTTGTCAAAGCCAGCAGGGTGATGATTGAAACCATTCGACTTCGAAGCAATGCAGCAGCTTCCAGCGCAGTGCAGCAAAACACTCGTCGCCTCTGATGCTCGCTGAGCCGTGGACCAAAGTTCTCATTCTGTGTCTTTCTCCGGCATTCCCTCCACATTACATCATTAATCACAGAGGCGCATGGAAAGTAGAGAGTGCAGAGCCGGGATGGAGGCCAGGGGTCAGTCGATGGTGGCCTCTCCAGCCCATAAGTCCCTGGCTGGTGTCATTATTCTGACATTGTTGTGAAGGCGAGAGCTTTTGATGCTATTGATTTTGGAGGAGGCCGAAGGAGAGGCGAGATCGATGCACTTGCAGATTCGGAACGCGGGTCAGCTGCACAGCCTGCTTTCGTCCATACGCGTGTTAATGATAGTATATAAGTGTACAGTATATGTGACAATACCAGTCTGCATGTGTGTCCCTGGTACAGTTAATAAATTCCCTGTATGTGACACTCGATCACAACACAGTGCTGGCCTCTCCAGTGAGGGAATACACTCCCACGCATCTGCTTTACACCTACAAAGATACCAGCTGCACATACAGGTAAACACTTGCAATTAAAGTGAAATGTAATCCATATGTGTACACACACACACACACACACACACACACACACACACACACACACAATTATACATAGACACTGACAACTGTAGCTGTAATGTTCTTTGTATTCCCCACTTGAGTCTCTGACCCTTTGTGCTCTCAGTCAAAGCCTTACGTTTGAAGTTATGTTCAAAGACAGCCAATCTGGCTCAGCCCAGATTTAGATGAAAACCTGGTGTCTTCCTGGTCATCTCCTAAACCCTCCCCTCCCCAGCCTCACCACTCCAGGTTGAGCTCAGAATATTCACACAGATCTGCAAGTGTTTCCTCTGGGGTGTTATCACAGACAAGTAAAAGGGGCACAGGGAGTATAAAGCAATCACACTCATTACAGGACATTAGAGAGTAGGGGGTTGAGCGGTTAATTTTGGGGCATGGAGAAGCTGATGTTAATTAGATATTACAACATACTTGAGACAAGTTAAGTCACATTTATTGTGAGAAAACCTTGTGTCATTAATTGCATATTCCCTGTTGGAAGAGGATGGCGGGGTTGTACACGAGGCAGGGAGGAATCATTGAGTGTTATATAATCATAAGGATATCAGGTGGGGAGTTTAAAATGTTGCAATGGTGTTTAAGCTGAGACATGCTTCTGTAAAGATAGTGTACGTGGAAAAGTGTATGTGCAATGCAGAGAGAGGGTTTCAGAGCAACTGCAGCTGCACACAGAATAACTCAACCACATGTCTCTGTATCTGCAGTCCTATGCTTCAAACAGAATGCTGTTTTGTTGAGCCAAACCAAAAGCCGAAAAACACACATTATTATTTATTCTATTGCGTGGTTTATTTTATTTATTACTTTGTTTTTTTTCTATCCTTGGTTGAAAACTGTTTGTAATTTTTTTCTTTTGCTGTACATTCTGGTTTGGTAAATATGAGTCAGTCTCTTGTGCTAGTACACTTTTATGTAATCAAATTATGTACAAATATTGTGTGTTGGCAAACAGCTGCATGAATGTCGGCACACAACACCCACACATTATAACATACTCTAGCTTGGTTTAGGCCGGAATATATTATATCTGTCTAATTTTTATATAAAATACAACCATTTTAGGGATAGTAATATTAGGTATTTCGATAACTTTGTTGATCCCTTAAGTTTTCATATAGTGCTAACATCTGGTCCAAATTTTACCTAGTCCAAGACTTAATTAATGATTAAATACTTGCAATACTTCCTCATGTGGGCAGGACATTGTTGAGGAATATCATTTGAGTGTTGTTTAGGGATCCCTGATCTCCTTTACACAACATTGGCTTGGTAATGTTACACCACCAGTGACCAAACACAACACCAAAATTACGATAATTTGCCCCAAAAAGACAAATATACATTAATGTGGGCCAATGTGCCACTTTTATCTATTGCTGCCACATTTTGTGAGTTAAGCTGGTGTGATGTTTTGCCATGACGATTTGTTCCATTTTATTAGGTCTATTGCTGTTGTTTGTTGTTGATTTTTATCTATGTGGTATAAAATAAGCTTATGGCTTATGTCCCTGTGTGTTATGTACTGAACGTCCTTGTAAAAGTTCATTCCAATCCATACACAAAGTGGCTGTAAAATCGTAATGTGCTGTGTTCCTGTGCATATTTCCCTCCTGCTAATGCGCCCTTTGCTCACAAAAACACAGGCACTGGAGCAAGATGGATAGTGAGGCAAATAATCCAGTTAACTTTTCATGTGTTTGCAGGCAGATATTTTCTCTTTAATGTGTTTATCATGACTTATGAGCTTCTCTATAGCAGCCATTAACATATGATTACCATCACAGGGCTAATGGGTTTGTCTGTTCTCCCTCCTGCTCAACTGCCTCAACTCCTCTTTGGTAACATTCACTTCCTTCTTATCTGTCTGTCACTCTCTCTCTCTCTCTCTCACTCTCTGTCTCTCTTTGTCTCTCTCTCTCTCTCGCCTCCTCTCCTCCATGTGTCTCCACTCTTTGCCCCTGCGGCCCTTCAACTCCCAAGCCAGAGCCTCACTCCCACACAGTGCTCTCCATTATTGCTTAATTATCTGTGGCCTGTCATTTGAATAATGTGCTATCCCTGACGTTCAATCGCTTTCACATTTTCCCTTCATCTTTCACGTGCTCTTTAATATGTACTTCTTCTCCATCTCCCTCTGTTGCTTCCTGTCCTCCATCTCTCCCTCACCCTGTTGACATCTCTCCGGCCTCAGAACACTTGTCTCTGCACTCACCGCCTCCTCACAGCCCATTGACGCTCCTATTGTATTGGTCCATATAGAAATCAAACTATGCGAGAGACAGTGTGAGAGCAAGCTAGAAGTCCACGTAAGTGTGGTTCATGTCAGCCAACCAGATTACTTCTCTCCATAACGTGCTTCTCATAGTAACTGCACCGTTTCAGTGATAGGCACTTATTAACTTCATTCCACCATCTTCATCTCTGCCAGCATGAGAGTGACAAGAAATCAAAGCATCCACATTATTCCACTTTGGTGTTTCTATAAATTTTGTGTGCCAGCCGTTAGAGAGAGCTCAGATGATGTAGTTTACAAAGTTAAAAATCATCTTCTGTCGTCTCCAAAATCCCTGCAGCACCACGGGGCCGTCGGGGAAATCAATAATAGAGAGGCGACATTTATTTGTGTAGGGGTGTGTGTTTGTTTTCATTTTGTAAGTAATCTATCTGATGCAAACATCTTTGTAATGTGTGTGCAGCTCTGTGGTCCCTGGCAGAGAATGGATTGGTGCTGTCATCACGGCTCTCTTGTATTAAATACACACAAACCCACCACTTTGTTCCACTGTAACTGTACACTCATTGAGGTATCCCTGCCTGTTTTCTGCATTGTTTGTGGCTGAAGATACCTGGGGACATTTACTGAGGCAAAGCAGCGGAGATGCTTTTGTGATTGTGTGGCGAATCTTAGGATTCATGTGAGTTTTGATAGAAAGTTTGTGTGTGAATGCCAATACAACCGACTGTCACGGTGTATCAAACGCTCAAATCTCTCCCCATGCGTCAGTGTGTTTGTGAAGTAAAGGGTAATGTTTTCTGCCTGGGTGTCAAAATGTGACAACCTAATTTACTCTCCCGCAGTTAGGGGCATTGTTGCTTCGTTCTTGTCCTCTCACCTCTGTTTGTTACAGCTACCTTTTATTTTCTGTTTTAGCTAACTCAACACAACTGCATTACAGGCAGTTTAGTACATTATAGGAATCAATAACACAAATGGCCCCTTCACTTATTGCCTTTATGTCTCAAACAAACCCCAGAGGGCAGTTTATTTAAGGAACTGTTTACACTTCAGAAATCATTATTAGCATTCCATACATGAGGTCAAGGGCCATTTTACATCAGTTAGTTAGCCAAAAAAAAATGTAACACATTTTCTTCACACATCACTTTAATGTGACAGTGCTTTTTAAATGTCCCCAGCATAATGTGCTCACTAGGTGCTGTGAATATTTATCGTTCACTTTCTTGGTGTCATCTAAAAATCTCACAATCAGTCCTACATGAGCAGTGTTTGACCTATCTGACCTAATAAAGGGTGTGTTTCCTGTTTGTGTTGCAGGATTGGTCAAGCTTGGAGTCCACTGTGTAACATGCCAGAAAGTCGCCATAAAGATTGTCAACCGTGAGAAACTCAGCGAGTCAGTACTAATGAAGGTAAGTTAATAGCTTTCAGTTCTTTTTGTGGCTTTCAGTGTTACAACTCAGGTTGGTGAAGGATTTTTTTTACTTAAATTGTTCCATGTTTATGTATGTGAAGAAGGCAAGCACTTCTGAAACAAGATTTGGTAAAAACCTAGTATATTGGCTGGACCGTGTTGTAGTCTATTTGCATTCAGCCTGCTGTCAACTGGTTTCAGCTCTTTACCTGTTTGCTTCTCTCCTACTCGCTCACAGTATTTTAATACAACCCTATTCCCAATAAAGCTGTTGTCATGTTTTTCTGTTTCTGTTGTCAGACAACAGAAGTATGAAATAGTGACTGAAATGAGGTCCATTAAGACTACATGTTAACTTCCAAGCCATTAACAAGCTACTGCTCTGTACCGCTAAAGTCCTGGTTTCATAACCCCAATACAGAAGTTAAGGACAATGGCTGTGCTGTATGATTAGAGCTACTTGTCAGCATAGAGAGGTGTGCCTGCAGACCTTGTGCTTACGCAGGGGGGATTCTGGCGACACTCTTTGACAGCAAGCAGCTAAGCTTTGTCCAAAAAGTTGCTGAGTTTGTTGCTAGGAGCTATCTTGAAAAAAACTTAAGGGGTCTGATTGGAAACCCTGCTTGTTCATGCCAAATCACTTTGAAAGAGCAACCACCAATGGGGAAACCCCAACACTCAGCTGGCTGACCAATAGTGTAACTTCATCACTCAGTCAGTCAGTCATTGTTATAGCGGTTGCCCTGCTGTTGCAGCTGAGCCAAAATAAAAATCCTTTTTAAAGGGCATTTATTTTGCCATGGTTTCCTTGAGAAAGTTTACTATTTGTCAAGTTTCCAACAACCTTCAAAGATTTTGCAAGTTCTGGTGTCCTGTTGGCACAGCACAGTGGTACACACCAAGTAATCATGTTGTCCCTTTTGAAGTCTGGCTGGGGACCTTCATTCCTCTTTCTCTCCCGAGGATCTTAATATGCAGTAGCCCAGCTGAATGAAGCAGTACTAAAGGTCTGTCAGCTATGACTGAGTAGTGCTGTCCCTGCAAGAGCCACCTCTTTGACACAAGATCTGGGCTGGCTGCCAGCTAGCGTTTCAAAAATCTCTAGGAGTTGACTTCTTGAGCGAAGTCTAAATTTCAACATAAATCAATGGCTGATCTTGCAAAAACTGTTTGAATAAAAGTGATTTATATCATAATAAGCCTTATGAAGAGTGGAATCACTGGCTGAGTTAGTGACAGTGGGTCTTTGAAGCAGCTGATTTTCGTCCTTTTCAAATTTCAAACTGAAGGAGTCAGCTGTTTGGCTCCCCCGCCAGGAGCCAGAGCCACCAAGAAATCCTGGGGTAACACAACAATAAAGCAGGTTTCTGCAGCTGTAATTACTAGAGCCCCACTCCAAAATGCTTCAAAAACTTCTAGGAGAAAAAGTCCTTTTTATAATTTTTCCAGTTACCCACACAGAAGGATACAGTACAGATTGTTTTTCAATTTTACATCTCAGGGGCCCCGCTGGGCAACTCTATTCAGTGCCCACTCAAAATTGGCTTGCTGCAAAATTGGCCCTTGTGCTGATGGAATAGTTGTAAAGAAACCAAAGAGAGCAGGAATATAGAGGACAACAAGACGCCACAACCTGAAAATTGTCTTTCACAGGACACATGCAGAGAGGAGTGCTTTCTGTAATTGTTTGCTTATGAGCTGGAAAGCAGGAAGCTGATGGGTTTGCTCACAGTACAGGTTATCTGCAAATGGAAAATCCCTCTGTTTTGCATCACTTCTGTGGCAAAATCATTAGACTTTAGATGAAAAGCACTCTGTACTCGGATATTGCTGTTTGATAAACAGTCGGTATTAATCAGCTTCTTGCTGTGTCAGTGTCTCCCCGACTCTTTCACTTATTGCCGCCGTGCTCCGGAAGTCATCCTCTTTCTCTCTCTTATTCACTTCAACACGCGGTGTAATATTTTCATGAGGGAAAGACGGGTCATTTCTGTTGCCACAGCGCTGACAGAAGTATTATTAGTTGTAGCAGAAGAAGTTGGTGGAGCCGTTGTACTGTGTGACAGCAGTGAGGAAGGTAGCACGATAATGTCCCAACCCAGGTGTCTCACATGGCGCTGTCCTGCAGAGGAAAATGATAGTAACAGATGCCAAACACTGACAGGCTTCCGACAGGACCAAGGCTTTTGCTGAAGCTGCAGTTCAGAGCCAATTACTGAACCCAGCCGTTGTCACTCTTCTCTCAGCTGCTGGGCCCTAGTATGTTTGTGTATGAATGTGTGTATGTGTATGCGTGTCTATAACAGCAGGTGTTTGTTCATGTATGTGCCAGTAGGGAATGAATTATGCAGGAGCTGGGGGCAACTGGAATTCTCTGAAAGAGACAATTTTAATATGCGTCTTGTAAGTTTGGGAATAAAAGCCAAAAATCATAATCAATCACTGTTATGTCATGTTTCATGTAATTAAATCTTTCAAACTGAATGCAGCAACCCTGTTCCTCTGCCAATAGTGAACGATGCTTTCAGTTATGGATCAGATGGACAAATTTGTGTGAGTGTTTGTATCTGTTGTGTAGGAGTAGATTGTGCTGAGCAATGCTTGTATAGAAAAAGTGTGTGTGATCTTATGTGTGTCTTTGTGCTATTTGTCTTCCTCATGTAACACAGGAGAATTCAGTGTTTCACAGAGATGGTGAATCTAATTGATACAGTATAGTGCAAACAGGCAGTGTTGTTTATGTGTCAGCATTTCTGTGTGTTTATGTGCAGTGTGTGTATTGATTTGAACATAGGCATCTGATGTAAAGCAGCTTGAAGCCACCATTATAATTTAAAGCCACTGTACCAATGTGCATTTTTAACTTTTTACAGTGACTTGTCAGGCATTGGACCGCGCTGTTGGTGAGGTCACAATGTTCCCTCTAGTTTCGGGACACACCGACAATTTCTGTCACACATCAGATTACAAATCCACTCCTCTGTTCTGAGTCTTCCAACTTTGGCTGGACAGGTGTTTTCTGACTCAAATCCAACAGCCACTTCCCCATATTCCCACCCTGTTGCACTTCACAGTCTTATGTGTCTGTTCTCCGGCCTGCCTGTGTGGCTGTCAGACTGTCAGAGTGATCGGCCTGCACTCTACTGCAGAGTGCAGGCTCCAACTGTGAAATGTCACCTTTTAATATGCTAATGTATTGGGTCCCAATGGTGCCATTAGGGGAGAATCTGACTCTCCTGGACAGGTGTGTGTGTGTGTGTGTGTGTGTGTGTGTGTGTGTGTGTGTGTGTGTGTGTGTGTGTCTGACAACACACATTTATGCATGTGTACACACACTGATACACACATACAGGCCACGCACACGCTCACAAAAGTTCATAAGAATGCGTGTACATGTGTCATATTCATATATATGTGCACGAACACATCCTCCATGACACACGTCATCCCTCTACGTCTGTCCCTTCCCCTGACTGGCCTTGCGAGTCAGGGGTCTGTGGAGACGAGGAGACAGGTTGAATTAATTGTCTCAGAATATCTGGCAGAGAGGTCTGTCCTCCTCTCACTGAGTGTTGAACTTTATATAACTAATGTCGAACTCTTTAGTCCACAGCGCCACTGGCTATGAGACTTCAGACCAAAAAGACATTGAATTGTCTTGGATAATGAATTTGTCTATGAACTTTGTGTCAGTTTGTAACCAGGGAATGAGCCATGACGACTTCAAAGAGAAAGTGCAGCCCAATGTTTTATTTTTTTTTTTTCACTTCTAAGCAGAAAACCTAACAATGGAGTTAGCTGAATAGAAATAAGAGTTGCCATCAGTGGGAAGTCGCCGCCTGTCATGTTTCAGATGATGAGAAAGAAACAGACAGGAAGAGAATACACAATATGTGCACACATGACAGTATGTCAGCAGTCGTTGGCACCAGGGCCAAACAGAAAGGAGTGTGGTGATCCGATACAAAGTGAAGCCAAGAACTAACACTGTATGTGTTAGCGTGTGTGTGTGTGTGTGTGTGTGTGTGCGCGTGTGTGTGTTTGTATGTGTGTGTATGTGTGTGTGTGTGTGTGTGTGTGTGTGTGTGTGTGGATATGGGTGTATCTCCAGGGAGTAGTTAATGTTTCCGAAACTCAGCCAGCCCTCCCTTTTTCTCTCTCTATCTCTTTCTCTCTCCCCGCCATGTCCCTGTGGCGTGGAGCCGTGGGGTTGAGAGAGAGAGAATGAGAGAGAGAGAGAGAGAGAGCGAAGGAGGGCGAAAGAGAGCAAGGCTCAGGAGAGAGAGAGAGAGAGATGGACATGCTGTGAGAAACCCTGCTGAGACAAGATAACACAGACGCCTTAGTGGGTACACCACATCTCTACTCACGTTTCCTGTCGGGAGTGTGTTTTCTTCTTGATCTATTAATGCAACAGTCACACATATGGTGTGGTCAAATGGTTGTCATTTATAAAATCACAGGGGACAGTGAGATTTAAATAATGATTGATGATTTGTAGACGTGACGATTAAGAACACTCAGTGAGGTCAAAGTGCTGGGTAAGCCACAGAACATCCGACGAACATATCCCTGTCTGTTGAGAGGAGAGATGGAACGCCTCGCATGCTCTTGTCACAACAATTTGACAACTCTGTAATTGCTGGTGCCATGAGAATTCTGGGAAATAAAACTTGGTTCACAAGCCAGAAAAGCCTCCAATAAACAGGGCTCTGTATGATTTGAAAGATTACAATGTTAGTGCTAACTTGATACCAGAGTTTCAGTACTGATAGTAAAACAAAAATTGTTTTGTACTTTATTTTGGCAAATGTAAACAGGTTTTTCTACAAGTTCCTCATATTAGTGTTGCCTAAACACAAACTTTACACCTTACAGCTTAAAACTGCTTAATTATTTTTTTGATTTGAATCATTTCATCAAAGAAAACAATGTTATGAATCTGAGCAGATAGTCGGTTTCAGCTTCAGTCCTTGACAGTTTAGGCCTACTCGCTGCCACAGACCTTTGGTCATAGTTACTTTCATTAAACACACGGTCATACTGCAGTCTTTTATTGCAATGTTTCTAAGCTTCTTCTGTAACACCCATGGTCATACTGGTGACACTGACATGATGGAGAGAACAAACCCTGAGTAGAATCTTGCCACTGCAGTGTACTATGGTCTGACAAGCTTTCCCAGAGAGCAGAGGATCCGCTGTACCACATTTCATACCATATTACCTATCATTATGCTGAGTGGAGCAACTTTTCTAATCCGCAGTTTAGTCTCGGGGTGAGTTAAATTGTTGCTAGCCACCAGCGCTAACAACTAGCCGAGGGAGAAGGGTATCTTTAGCATGCAGCAGTTGGTAGTTGCTGTTGATGCCTGCTCTGTTTCTCCCTCTGAGCCAGTGAGCTGGTGGCGGCTGCTGCTGTTGGGATAAGGACAACTAATTAGCCGGAGTGACTCTCTCTCCTCCTGAAGCAGCACAACTTCAAAGTCACTCTACTGTCCCCAAGCCCGGAGAGAGAAAGGAAGAGAGGGAGTGGAGGGATGGAGTGGAGGATGAAGGGAGATAGAGGGGAGGGAAGAGTGTGTGTGTGTGTGTGTGTGTGTGTATGTGTGTGTGTGTGTGGGGAGGGTTAGAAAGGATGGCGAACATGAAGTTAGAATACTCTGAATAGATGTCTTATGAAGTAGATATCTCTACACAGTTGCGCTGTTTTTGAAGGTTTTTTTTTAATTTTTTTTATGCACAGTGAGGTTGCTTGTGGTTTGCTGACTCTGTCCTTGATGTCAGTCATAACATTTCAGAAAAGAAATGTGTGTGTGAGTGAGAGAGAAAGAGTTTGGAGATGGAGAAGTCAGCAGTATAATTGCCCCCAGAAGCAAATATTTGAAGTGCTACGCTAAGGACGCCGAACGTAAGAGTTGAGAATGACGAGGCAGTGCCACAGCCGGGGGAGCGAGATTACCTCAGATAGCCTTGAAATTTAATGGCAAGGAAAAGG
Organism: Seriola lalandi dorsalis; assembly: GCF_002814215.2. NCBI lineage: Eukaryota > Metazoa > Chordata > Actinopteri > Carangiformes > Carangidae > Seriola > Seriola lalandi. The sequence goes on along the minus strand of NW_019525106.1, from coordinate 1,813,601 downwards.
ATCAATACTTTTCTCTTGTAGATTGTTAATGAGCAACGTCATCACTGTTTGAATATGTGTCTTTCTGCCCACAAATCTTCTCTTCTATGGAACAATGCAAATGTATAATCTGTACTGTCTGTAACATTAGGGAAATCTTCATTCAGGATGATTGTATAACTCATTGGTATCTAAATTTTAAATGTGCATCATCTAAAATAACAATTTAGGAAGCCTTAAAGAGGCAGAAAACAGCAAGGAATAAAGGTTGAGTACACCAAGTGACAGACATTGTGGTGGGCGGGCGAGGAGCAGAATGCCATGGCCACAGATGAATCACGCAAGGTCTAATCTTGTCATCCCGACACCTCTGCGACAGCACTGTAGCTTTCTTTCTCCACTCTTCCCTCCTAATGATTATAGATCGGCCATTCTCTCCCATCTCTGTTGTGCCGTGAGTGGGTTGGATATAGAAATGCCTCCAACACGCACACGTCCTCCTTAACTTTATGTCTGTGTGTGAATGTGCACGCGCATACGTGTTTGTGCCTGTTTGTGCTGCAGTGTGTGAGCACAGACAACCTTTAAAATGAATGGGTTTCATATGTTGTGCCCCTGCGCGTTGATCCATCAGCTTTGTATGGTGCTGAGCCAGAAGCCGGGGCTTACCACACAGTTTGATCTCAACAGGCCGACTGTAGCAGTACAAGCTCTGTTTCTGCTGCTGTACGCTCGCTGCTGCTTTCACTCGTTTCTGCCCGTTGAAGTAATGTGTGTCTGCATTCAAAGGCAAAATTTTGCTATAAACAAATTCAAGAAGTGCATTCCTTAGTTTGGTTTCAATCAGCACTGTACACTTTCAGTGATACTTTTTTTTTTTTCTGTACTGATCACAACAAATCTCCCTGACCACTCTGCACTCTTCACTCTTCTTATTGTTACATCATTTTTTTCTCTTTGCCACTTGCTCCTTGTAGGAACTTAAATAGTATGGATTTCCCTGAACCTGTAAGCCTTTACAAAGCCTGTTGTCTGTTATCGGTCAATATGATGGTCACTCAGCTTTCTACATCCTAATTTGGTTTCCAATCGCCACTCCCAAATCAATGTATGTCCACTTCCCCCCCCTACTCTTTATTGAATGGTGATGAGGTGTTCAAGTGAAACGGAAATGTGGAAATAGATTTTACCCACAGGGCACGAGATGTTTGGGGATTGTTAAGAAATCTTCAGCTTATCACCCCATACCTGTGTCACATTGTGTTTCATGCTAGACACCAAACATTGAGTTTTACACAGTTGTGACTGGTAGTTTGGGATCTAACACATCCTAGAGAGACATGTAAAACCTTTAGTGCTGCTGCTCACCGTGGTGACAAAGCTCATCAAACACACACGGTGTTGTTTGACTGATTTTTTTTTTTTTATACCGCTCATATGTCTTATTGAGATAAAACAGAGATGGAGTGCAGACGAAATAATGAAATGGAGGATAGAAGAGCGCAAGATGTAGCGGGATCCCCCATTGAGCTCGACAGGAGACAGACAGACGTCTAAACCGATGGCATTTGTTTCTCCTCTTCAAAGGCAACAGCTGCTGTGTTGTCAGATAGATGAGAACACTTTGTTTGCTTTTTTATTTGTTGTTGCTTTGGTGTTGCTTTTGTTTTTTTTTCTTTTTTTTTCTTTTCCTTTTTCTTTGTAAGCGAAGGGCACATTTTATCCAATTCTCCTCCCCTTAAGATGCTTTCATGGGGAGATCAGCAGAGTTCCCCTTCAAAGTTTAGTTTTCTTTTTTATCCCTGTTTATTCTTTTGTTTTGCACTGGGAGTTCTTACCTCTTTATATTACCTGTGAACCCACTGAAGTGTGTTTTGTGTGTGTTTCTTCTCAGCCACCGGGTATTGTGATCTTCTTTTATCCATCTTGCTTGAGTAGAGACTAATGATTGAATAGTTGCATCATGTTCCCAAGAGAGGAAAAATCTACCTCAATTTTTACTTCCAAATCTGTCTTTGTCGTCTCTTTTTATGTCACGCTGC
>NW_019525106.1:1806580-1809080 GCF_002814215.2 Seriola lalandi dorsalis | reverse complement strand
GATGACCTTCAGATCTAATCATTACATTGTGTTCTGCGGTCTCTCTAAACCAGTTCATTAATCCACATTTCACATCTCCACACAATCCAAGGTCACCTTTCCAATCCTCTTGTATGAAATATCCCTCTCTTAGGAAGTGAGTGACGGAGTGGACGAGCTGACAAAAAGACACTTCAGACGAGCGACACAAAAACATGGTTGCCAAAGGGATCCACCACCTGCCAGTCACTGATAAATCACTCATTCTGCAGATACCCTCTCCCCGGCCCGTCCCACTCCATCACACCTATCAGCCCATGCAGTAGCTTTGAAGAGGTTCATGTTTATACCCTTTGACCTCGGGGTGTGGAGGACCTCTGCCATTAGACTCTATTACGACCAAGGTCATCCAGGGACATGTCTGTTAGTGTGAAATGATGTGGCCTGCCACTGGTCTAAGTGGCAGCCTGATGGATCTGTCAGCGGCACAGCCACACATCGAAGACATGATTAGAGAGATAAAATGAGAGAAACAGAGAATAAATGAAGGAAAGGAGAAGAGGAGTGCCAGAGTTGGTCGTGGGTGAGAAGGGGTAATGAGTGAGATTTGAAAGGGTGGGAGATAGATAAAGGATAAGGAGTAGCAAGCTAGCAAAGACTATGTCCTGATCGATTTACATGTCTCTGACATTGATCAGACTCCCCCGTGCAGGGAGTTTACCTCCTCTTCACAAAGAATGACTGATACACTGATTATCAGAAAAACCTGCTGCGCTGACTGTGTGCTGCATGTGTGTTTGCATGTGTGAACATGCGTTTGTGTATTTGTAGGGTCCACCGGGTGGAAGGAAAAGCAATAAACAAAGAAAGATGAAAGCACGAAGGACTTTTTTTTTTTTTTTGGTCCAACGTCCTTGACTGGAATGGAATCATTCAAATACTATTTTATTTTGTATTTTATTTTGATCTCATTGGGACTAGCTCAGTAGTGGGAGATAACACAACAACCTAAGCTCCTCTCACAAAATGCTGTCGAATCCATCGCCTCAAGTCTGTCTCTGTCAATTTCTAAACCAATTTTGGATGAGCAGGTTCTCTCAGGAACACAGGTTAATATTTTCTTGAAGGCAGTGGTCATGCCCTTGTACACAAAATAGAGGAAGAGCACGTGAACACACACCTTGGGGGCAGACTTGACTGATTGTGACCGATGTTTTTCTAGAGACTGTGTGTGTGCGCATGTGTGTGTTTGTCCTTGAAACTGATGTCCTACCCTTATGGTCACAAGCACTGACATATAGCACTCCACAGATAATGAACACCTTGCCGTTAACATGCATGTATATGCACATACACACAGATTCACACGTGCATGCATGCATGCATACACACCAGCCTGGCTTCCCCTCTGCTCCTGGCAGAAAACACTGATTCTGCCCTACTGGCTCACTGACCGACATATGGATGGATGGAGGTGGCTCATGGCTTGCCGTGATCAGTGGCATGTGTGTACAGTGTGTGTGCATCATGCGTTAATGTGTCCACATGTCACAAGTATGAATGGATGACGAGCTGACTGGTTTTGTCAGCGAGCCAGTGGCCAAGCTGTGCTGTCTCCTCCCCTTCTGCTCACTGACAGTTGGACCCACGCCCCATTCTCTCCAGCCATTACACCATCCATACTTAACTTCTCCTTCAGCCATATGTTAACTCATCCATTTATCTCTCCCTGCAATTCTATAATGAGCTTTAGTTTTGAGTTTTACTCTAAAGTTAAAATCAAACAAATAAGGTACATTTACCAGTTGAAAGTAACACGCAGAAGCCCTAAAGAAGCGTCAAAATGTCAAAGATTAAGATTATGTCACAGAGAAAACAAAATGAATCATGTTTTGCTCAATCTTACCAAATGAGAAAAAGACTTCCTTATGTTTAGACACTACATCTCATTGAAAGTTGACTTCTGCCAGTACGATGGTGAGGAAGATGAAGATTAGATGACTGTCTGATTGAGAAAGAGTACATTTGTGAATTAGTTTGAAAAAAAAAAAAAAAGATCTGTAAGATATCCCTGTCTGATTTGCTTCTTATACATAAAAATACACATTTGGTAAACATCAACATAATATACTAAACTGTTGACGTCTGTCAAATAAAGAAGGTGGTGGTGTGCAAGGACTGGTATGATAAAAGGTTTTAAAATATCCCTTTATATGAACATATTTAGTCATTAAACCATGTTTCTGGAATTCACGCAATAAAATGTTGTGATTAATGTTTTAAAAGTTTTTGAAAGAAACAACAATATGATAGAAAGAAATATGTTGATGTCAACCATCGTAGATATTTTGTCAAGGCAGGTGAAGCAAAGCCATTCTAGGGTCTTATTTTCTTGATTGTCAAATGTTTTTATCTGTTATCATCTCAATATCTGTAGGCTGTTTGGGTGCGTGGCGCTGCTAAAAAGGTTATCCATTCCCCGTGTTGTGTTAATTAGAAACAAAAGAAGCTGCAAGACCTG
>NW_019525106.1:1752565-1806560 GCF_002814215.2 Seriola lalandi dorsalis | reverse complement strand
GGGGGGGGGGGGCTGGGGGGGCTGGCACTGCCACTGTGCTCTCTTTCTGTCTGTCTCCTCTACGTTTCTCTTTTACTCGTCTCCGTTGCAGAGAATTACATGGCTTATGCTCCATCCCTTCTCGCAATCACTCATCCTTCCTCTGTCTCTCGTTTGTTTTTCTGTCCATCCAGCAGCTCATGCATGCACTGTAACGCCCATGTTAGCATAGCCACTCGCGTTTTTTTGTCTGACACACATGACTGCCCTGTTGACTTTGATCCTCAGATCTCAGTATCAAGAGACCATTCACTCACTCGCCTGGAGGGTGGGGTGGTGGTGGGGTGACAGAAATGTCTGTGTTTTCTTTCCATGTACATGAGAGAGAAAGCGCAAGATGCAATAAGTGGAGAGCGAGAGATGAAAGACCTTGTGAGCCAATATTTTCCCCCTCTGAGATTTTGGGCTGTTTTCTCTGTTCAGTCGCTCTGTGACATGTGTGACATGGATCTAACCTCTTTGCATCTTTGTTGTTGCCTGGCTGTCTCTGGTCCTCTCTTCTCGATCACTGGACTCTTTGTCACACTGATGAAACTATTGATGCTGCCAGTCTTTTGTTTGCTCGTCCGTTCAGCCATTCAGATCCAGGGCTGTAATTTAAAGAATCAATTGCAAGCTGATGGAACTATGCTAAACTGGCTCTCGTCTTCTGAAATTGGGATGACACATGTGAGCACTAGTGACTGCTTTGCCTCATTTGTCCATGTAGCCCCTTTCCCAGCCTCCCTCTCTTGCTTTCTATTACAACGTACCATCTGCACCTGCAAATTACACCATAATTACAAGTAATAAATCTCATGAAACGTTTTCCAAACACAACATCAAATTTGAATTCCAAGGTGAAGAAAATGATGCTCTAGCTTTTAATTTGGACGAACACAATGCAGTTCCTTGGAGTCTGGTGTTAAAACGTCATGTTTTATCATTCACACAGCTTAATTATTATTTTTTTTTTTTATTTCGCTTGCAACCATCTTCGTCGCAGTTAACATAGTTCCAACTTATTGATCTATTTAGTGTGGCAGGATATGACACTGATAGTAAACCCTGCGGGTCGAAACATTGCCAATAAGCCCGTCCACTCACGGGCTCCTGTTCTGAGGTCTTCTGCTAATGATGTCCACTCCACCACGATAACCACCATACATTACAAGACAAATTATCTCCCCGTCAAATAGCCAATTTGGATTAGTGTCAGTCTTGCGCTCTCATTCGACCTCTGCTTTCTGATTAGGTGGGAGTTTTTTTTTTCTCCTTCCCATTCCTCTTGCACCCCCGTTTAGTTATCAAGAAATTGAGCAAATTGACTATAAGCTGAACTGCCGAACACAAGTAGAACACAAGTAACAAGATGGATAAAAGAGAGAAGGTGTGTGTTCATCTCCCCACCTGTCCATCTGTCCATGTGCGCGCGTTTGTGTTTGTGTCTGTGTGCCTTCGTGAATGGTGTCCAAGCGCCTGCTAATAAAGGCTTAATGAAGTTCCATGGAGATAGGTGATTGGAGAGAACTGTCCACACTCACAGATGTGAAACTTAATGAGAGAGTGAGGAGCCATGTACAGGAGCCAGGCCAAGAGAGAGGATGGCCACCTGGCGTTTTTACTACCATGAAGTTGTGTAGGTGTTGGATGTGTTTGAGGCTTTGATAAAAGGTGAGCAAACAGTTAGTTAGTGTGTGTTTAAATGCAGTTGTTGGTGTTCTCCCTTTCATCACCATGCATTATTACTGTTTAAACCCATTTGCCAACAGATCACATTTTGTCGCTCCTTTTGCAAGTGGAAGCAAGTGAGGTGTAAATGTGTTTTTCAAATAATTTCTTGTGACTGATAATTATAGGGTAATTAATGAAACTGTTGTACTGTATGACGCTAGAAAGAGCAAGGGTTGCTTCACAGATTTACATTTGTGTGTTAATCAACAGCTAATCTTGCAATAAGCAGGCAGTTGTACAGTTAAGTCTTCACATTAAGCCTCATTTCTCTTATTTCAATTAACTCAAAGGAGGCGCTTAGAGGAAGCTTAGGAAGCCAGCTGCTGCCTCTGTTGCATTTGGACAGCTCATCTCTCCCTGAGTCCTCAGTAGCATCAGTCTCTCTGCAGGGAGCCCTGCTGCCAGGTAGCTAGCTAACCACCAAAGGCTCATTCTTAACAATACACCTTAGCCTCAGGTGAGAAAGTGGCACGGTGTAGGGCTGCTCATAGCACTCATTAGTCACTGGATTAGCCCTGATTAGCCTAGCCCTTACTCCCACTGATACTCCATGCTAATGCTAATTATGCGTTTACCACTTTACCCTTTTTAGACAAGCTGTGGGCCTAGCTTTATTAGCTTTTTATTCTCACATGACTTTTTCTTGGCTGCGGCTTCAACATCTCTTGTACTCCATTGTGTTTTTCTCTTCAGTGACTGTATGTAAGCTAATTCAGCAGGTTTTTATCATATATTATGCCTTTCATAAGGAGTGGAGATAGGGATGTTGCTTTTTAGGCAGAAAATAATGATTAAAAAAAAGTATGTCAAGGTAGACTACAATACCTACCTGAGCAGACTGAGATTACTAATGCAAGCTGTTGTGAAATGAAAAACAATGTGAGAGCATAATTAAGGAGGAACCTGATTTTACGCACGGTCAAGCAAACAAGCTTTGTGGGAGCTAAAAAGAAACAAAGTAAGCTGGCAGATCAGAGCTTTAACTTCACTCCACAGGAGTGTTCATAAAGCGAAGCCATGATGAGTGTGACATTAAAGCAGTGTGAAGGCTGTCACAGGCAAGTGACATAGTGAAATTGACTTTGATGAGATTGAGATGAGGCAGAGGAGCCTTTAACTCACACTGTCCTTTCATCTCCGTCATTGTCAGTCAAAGTTAGACATGGAGGGTGGAGGAGAAGGTGGACAGGAAATGTGGAGCAGACGAGTGAGCAGATAACTGCGAGGAGCGCGGGGAGCTGAAGATTAGTGGTGGCCTGTGTCGAAGAGGGTTCCATGCTGATTTTCAGTGGCAGCTGTACCTGCTGACTATAACCTCTGGAGATGCTGACACAAATCCAAGCTGATCTGCTTGATTTTGGTGAAATTCGGCTCTCACGATCTCACAGTATGCTATATATGTATCTCAGCAGCTCTGTAAGCGAGAAAAAAAAAAAAGAACTCCGAAACTTGTGTGGACTGAGCCGTGTGCTTGTTCGGGAGTGTTGTTGTGTTTATATGTACAGCCACTGTTTCAGACTAAGTGCCTTTGGAAGACATCAATGTACCTGAGTGGACATTTGACCTCAATTCACCCACAGGCTGTTCTCTTAGAGGACAGAAATATTCAAATGTGAGATGTCTGACTCTGACAGATTATTCTATTTGATGTTTCTTACCTAACCAAAAAAAATCACAGGATTATGAAATGTGATTGCTTAGTATTCAGCTGGGTTTGCTTTGTGAGAGAGGAGAGAGCACATTTTTTTGTAAGCTAAGAAAAACAGAGCCTGTTTTCCTTCAGTTTTTGAAGTAAACTACATTTTCCACCTGAGATAGCAGTGCTTGCTGGCCTGGATACCAACCAGAGTGTGGTCAAAGCTTATCTCTGTCCTTTCTGCCAGTAGAAAGTGCCAGTCAGCTCCTTGCATTGGTTTACTCCTTCCTCTTAAGCCCTTGTGCTTGTTGTGTAAAGTGTTATTACAGATTGCTGCCTCTCAGATTTGTCTGTCAAACAGTGACCTTCATAGGTAACCTCAGAGAAACCACTGGTAAGAACTCATCACAGGCTGCTTTGGGGTCAGTTGGTTTATCTCCCAGTGAGAGGAAAGTTGCAATTAAAGAGTGAAGGACAATTGGTTCTAAAAAGCTTTCAAGAACGTAACTGGGTTGATGTTACACTAATCAAATCTCTTTTTTCTCTCCCTCCCTTCCTCCTTATTTCCCTCTATGTCCCTCTCTCATACAGGTGGAGCGAGAAATAGCTATTCTGAAGCTCATAGAACACCCACATGTTTTAAAGCTACATGACGTCTACGAAAATAAAAAATACTTGTAAGTACCACCAGTGGATTTTGGTCCACTTTTTATCCTTATATTGAGTCATAAATATACTGCACCCACTAAGCAATTGTAAGTTTGTGTACAACTTTTGTGGCTCACACAAATATCAGAACAGTCTTTAACATCATACATATCATTGGAGCAGTTTTGATTGGTGTATTATGATTGCAGGGGCAACAATGATAGCCTGGGGGGAGGGGGGCTTCATTAGTATTGGCATGAAGCATTTAATCTGGTCGCGCTCGCTAAGGGACTGCTAATAGGGATAGGAAGTCTCCTCAATGTAAACACCATGACACGCTTATCAGAGGCAACACCATTGCATTCAGAAACATTAGCCCTGGAGAGTGGCAGCCGCATTAGTCTGCTGCCGCAGCTGCTGCACACAATCACACACAAACACACACACACACACACACACACAAACACACACACACACATGCACACACACACAAGCACACACACACAAAGGCACACAAGCACACACATAAATCGATTAGCCAACTTGAACAGCAGTGAGTGACAAGCCCATCACTCGTTTATAGGAGCCCTCTTGATCTACAGAGGACTGTTTGTCAACTAAATTCAATTAGTTCTCATGTTGAGCTTACAGACCAGACGGGATTGCGCATGCAGCACCGTACATCTCATCCTTTAAGATGATAGGAATAGCAGAATATTGCGATTCATCCTATAATTGGATTATTAAAATCACATTTTGTGCTGATTGCTTCATCACTTTTGACAGCTGGTCACTAGTAGCGTCACAGAAGACAAATTGCTTTACATTTGCATCACCAGTGACTTGAGTGACTCTGCATTTCACATCAGTGATGTAATTTTGCTCCTAATATTGTTTAGATTCCTACTCAGACATCTATACTTGAAAGCCAATAATTGATAGACACGCAGCATGTTTGGAGCTAACAGTCCCAGAGCTTTTAAGATTTATTATGCTGTTGGCAAAGATCCCACCACAAGCTGTTCAAACTGGTCTGTGTGTGTGTGTGTGTGTGTGTGTGTGTGTGTGTGTGTGTGTGTGTGTGTGTGTGTGCGTGTGCGCGCATGTGTGTGTGCGTGCGTGCATACAAGAGGTGAAAGCAAAGTGGAAAGAGTTTGATACATAGCCTGGCAATATTTTATTTATGGAGATTTCATAGCTAGAAATGAATGAATGATCACATAATGTTGATGTAGACTATGCTTTTGACAATGAAAAATTGTCTGAGAGAACATAATGCATATGAATATAATTCACAGATGCTATTTTATTTCAAATTTTTGCTGCAAGAAGATCTGAAAAAGTAACAAAATGATCAATTCTAACACACAAGTTCTTTTAATGACCGGTTCTTATTTGCCCAGCTCCCACTGGGACACACTGAGGCCAAACGTCCACTGCATCCTTGCATTATCGGTTATCATCGGTCAAAATCTGAAGAGCAGAGGCCAAGATATCCTGACGTTAGTATTGATCCGGTTCTTGAAGTGCTGGATCCTGTGACTTTACTTGACTGTCCCAGACTGTTAAAAAAAACAACAACAAAAAAAAAAACACTTAGTTTAAACTCCACACCTGTAGCTTTTACTGCAGACTTTCCACTGAACATTAAGGGTTTAAGGGTTGTTTAGCGAGCACATGGTTTTTTCCTGTGTACTGTTTGCAACACCACAGTGTAATCAATAAAAGCGAGGAGTTGCATGTACATACACACATCCACAGCAGGGAGAGAGAGAACAAAGAGAGTATTTCACCGCCTGTCTGGGTTTCAATTTGTCCTAGTGAAGATGGAGGGAGTTTCAGCTAAGGATATACGAGCGGGCCAGTGCGGAGCAGGGGCAGGGCACCGTTGGCTTTCAGCCCACAGATGCAGCTTTAGACCTGGGTCAGGGGAGATTCATCTCCTTCCCCTGTCCCTTTGGAGCGCCAGAGCATCATGGCCATACAGTCAGGTTGACAAACTGCTCCCCTCCCGCCCTACAACCTCCACCGCCTTCACCACCTGGCCATAAGAGATGTGATGGCAGGGATGATGTGTGTATATGCATGTTTTAGAAGGTGGAAGAAGGAAAAAAAAAAGCAATACAAGTACTGTATATGCATAGCAAGGAACTATTGAGGATTTTCCAATATCTGTCTTCCTTCTTCTCTTTTGTCTTTTTCACTTGATTAACTGAGTGCTGAGACGAAGACTCTCACAGGAGCTTACAATGTCTGTGCTCCCAAATCCTTTATGTCTGAGAGCAGTGTGCACCACTTTTCCATCTTTTTGTAGTGTAATGCAACTATATCATCTCTCTGATGCCTCTCATGGGAGGCCAGAGTGTCTAGTATATCAGAACCCTTCACATACACTGTATTTTAATACACATGCTTCACTGTGACGGTAGGGACAGTTTACAGATGACACAGTAAAAAAAAACAGCCAACATGATATGGCTTTTGGTAGATCAGATGGTTGATCCTGGGTGTTTTGTCTGTGTATAATGGCTGTGAGAGAACTATCTTTCCCACTGCTCCAGTTTTTACAGACCTCTGAGGTCTGATGCTCTGATTCTTCTTTTCTGCTGGGCTTTTTTAGAGGGCTCTGTGGATAGCACAGGTATTTGTTCCTGTCCCTACAAGTAAAATCTTTCTTTTCTATGTGTGTATGAGAGTTTCCACTCATTTCCCATGTCTCCCTGTCTCTCCCTCTCGTTCTCTCAGGTACCTGGTGCTAGAACATGTGTCTGGTGGTGAGCTGTTTGACTACTTGGTGAAGAAAGGCAGGTTAACACCTAAAGAAGCCAGAAAATTCTTCAGACAGATCATGTCTGCCCTGGATTTTTGCCACAGTCATTCCATATGGTAAGTGCCATGATCCACATGCAGAAATATAAAGATGTGCCATGTCTCCATGTACACTTCGATGTAGGACAATAAAGTGTAGTGTTAAGGTGCACTAAGACCTAATATCAGGGCACTTGGAATTAAAACCATAAAAGCCATATTCATTATCTGCAATCCATGAAAAAAACATCACATACAGTTAAAAAGATAAAACAACCAATAAACAACCATACCCAGGAGGTGTAACAAACTCAATTTGGTTGTCATACAACATTGAACAAATAATGAGTTTCCAAATAATGAATTCTAAAAGGATACAGATTCTTCCTGAAGTGAATCTACAATCTAAATTTCAATCAGTTTATTCATAACTTCAAAGTGCTATTTAGTTTTCAAGCCAGTGATTCAAAATGGGGATTACAGAACTGAGAAAACTTTAAATTGCTTGTTATGAAAGTGCTTTCCTTTTTTTCTTAAAGCGTCCCCCTTTAACAGTTGAGGGTGGTTGACACATTGTCAGATGGAAAGAGTCAAATACACACACTTGGATCAGATACAGTGCTCAGTTTTCACTTTTAGATCTGAGCGGGAGTGACTTTTTTTGTTTGTACACAGTACATTTTCATAGTTATGCTCTACTCGGTGTTGAGTCCTTGTATTTGTTGAAATTTGCTTCCAGATAGTCACTAATGTGACACATTGTGTTTGGCTTCAGGGGGTAATTTAACTGTTTACCAGCTTGTAGACTAGAGGCAATCATATATACTTCCGAAGTCAAACATGTCAGCAGGGACTCATTTTTAGCACTCATTCGTGTGTGTGTGTGCTGCTTGTTTTAAATGTGTGTGTGTGTGTGTATGTGTCTATCCATTTGTTCAAAGCAGGGAGCCAGTTTTCTTTCCTCTCCTGACAATGTGTGCTTTTGCTCTCCAGTTTGTCCTCATGTGTCTGCATAGTGCAGAGCACAAGGACCATAGAGCAGAATGAGTTCAAGTGTATTTATTTTTACCTGGGTCACAACTAAATCTCCAGCGACTTTGCAGGTACGGGAAAAATGAAATGGGAACAAAAATATTCAACCACATTCAACTAATCAGTCATCAAGAAAAAAAAAAAAACAATACCCTGCACAAGGAGACTAAGGATCCATCTGGGTCCAGAAAATGCAATAAGTAAAACAGGGAAATAAGAAATCACAAACACAGTAACATGCCACAGCAGAGAAACTGGATTAGTAGCTGGTGCCAGAATATTTTTTTTTACAAATGGTAAGAGAGGCTTTTTTTAACAAGCAGCTTCACATTTCGGGCAAAAAGACTGTGTTTGCACTCTGCACAAATTGCATACCTGTGTTATAAGCGGTTATTTTAATAGTTGTGTTCTTTTATTTCTGTAATGTTTCTTTTTTTCCTTTGAAAGTTATACATTCCTGGCTGCGTTTAATATGGCACCAGGTGCTGTACATGTCAAGCATATTGATGTAGCTCAAAGTCAGACAAAACTCTGTGTACTTTTGTACGTGTGTCGCAACAGTAGCGAATGCCCAGAGTTAAGACCAGATCAAGGGTGCTACTTCACTTGCATTATTTAGAAGAATATTGAGGTCACTAGCAATTAAAACATGGTCATTATGCAGCACATTATTAGTTCAGTTCCTTGCTGCTCACTCCGCTATAATATTCACAGGCAGGGGCCTCAAATTACAGACATTAACATATCATCATAAAACCCTAGTGCAGCCTTGGCCAGGCCATGGCCGTTGTCTTTTCTCATTGACACTACAACTCCAAGCCAGCCAGTCGACTCATGATGAGAATTTATGTGATTCCATCATAACTTCTGTGTCAAGGCTATTGTTGCAGGAAATGCTGGAGAGGGAGAGAGACACAGAGAGAGAGGGGTAGAAAGACGGGGGGGGGGGTTTCTACCCTCCTGTGCACAGTGTAGTATACTTGAAAGTTTCCTGAATAGCTTCCTGCTGACGATGAAGGGGAAGCCAAGCCTGTGAAAAACAGTTATGGTATAATACTCCCTAGAACCTGGTGTTGAGTGCTAAATGCCTGGCAGATAGATTTGCATAATGTTGCAATTAAAAGGAAAGAATTAAAATGATTTGTCACGGAATGATTAGGTACTGTTGAATTTCAGTGATTTGATATACTGTGTACTGTTGTATAATATAATTTCTCGAGGATGTAATTACATTTTTTTTTTTATAGTAAAGCCATTGCGGGACCTGTTATACACAGTATGAGCTATTACATCCTTGTGTCAGAGTGACTTTACATTTCCCCGATTATCGAGGGATGAGGTACACGAGTTCAGTTGATTGTTTGAACCATCAAACAGGTAGCTGATGAAGAAAAAAACTGAAGAAAACTCTTGTATCAGTGGAAATGGAAGGAAACTGCCCTACCTAAGGGAAAGAAAGTCAGAAGTCTTTTATTAGTCAGTGTAAATAACTGACTGTGAAAAGAGAGAAGAAAGCATCTGGGACTGACATTAAGTGTGTGCACATACATTGATTATCACAGCTCTTTTGTAGTAGGATTCACGAGGAGATTTATCTCACCTTTCCTGTTTTGTTTTCTTGCTATCTCCCTGTCATAGCTAATCATTCCTCTCACTAACACTCTCAGAAAACGATGCCTCGTAAATTTATCATGAGAAGGATTATTTAGGAGTGTTGCTGCACCCTCTCGCCCTCCTCCCAACGTTAATTAGGGGCAAACAGACAGATGCAGCCCTTCTCACGTCCGTTCCATTCCCACTAATGAGATCTCAGCATCCCATCAATAAAAAAGAATTCCTGCAATCATTTCTTCCATTTCTACTTGTCTGTGCAGGGGGACCTCCACGGGCCATTAAAGGGCTCCTTTTTCTCTGTGACTCACCGTGCAGAGAGGGAGGGTAAACGCATGCTCCTCAACTCTCCTGTTCTGAGCACCTCTCGTGTTTTTTTTTTTCCCGCTTCTTCTCGTTGCCACATGCTTCCGTTCCTCCGCCCACGTTCCCATCCCCAAATATCTCTCTTGAGCCAGATGGATGTAAGTCTTATGAATGAAAGAACGTAGAGAGAAAGGGCTGTTTATGACTCAGTGTTTCCTCTGCCTGATTCAGATCGCTGTCACATTTATGCAAAGTTTTCATTTCACGTGGAGGGAGAGAACGGGACAAAGTGAAGCGCACAAGGAGAGCTGACGTGGGAGATGAGGCAAAGATAGGTGAGGGAAGGCTATAAACAGACGCGGGAAAGGAATCATCAGTAAAAGATATTTATAATGAATGCTGAGGCAGAGAGGGAAAATCTTCATTGTATGTTAATACAGATCCAATGTCAAACTAGCTGCCTATTCCCCTCTCGCCTCCAACCCCATTCCTCACTAAGACATGTGTTTGGATATCATTTGAAGTCTGCCGATATGAAATCTGCATGACTCAGTACACAGGGATTCACTGACTGACAGACAGGTCAAAGCAGAGTCGAGAGAACAGCCCACATACGATGATGCATTTTATCGATCTTTGTGAAAGTTTCCCTCTAAATCACCTGTAGCGATGTTAAATGTGAGGGTGAGCTCCAGCAGCACAGCGTTCCAGGAGCTGCTTCGGATTCACCTCGTCGCTCAAGGTCACAAAAACAGAGCGGGATGCTTCCCAGATATAATCATACTGTTGCAGATTTACCTGAGAGGGAGGTCCCAAACAGCGGCTCCGGCTGCAGCTTGTCAGCCCTGACATTCAACAACAACATACACATCTGCTACACAGTTGATACACTCTCTCTGGAGAAGTCGATGTGGCAGTCTGCCGTAACTGCAAACACGCAGCAGAGACACAGATTGATTGAGAGGAGTAAAGTGTATTTTCTTTAAACACTTGACAAGGGGGCGTGCGTGTTTTTACCCACAACTGAACCAAATTAACTGATGATGAGAAGCTTAAACAAAAGAGAGAGTAGCGTAAGAGAATATAATTTGAGTGTCGTTATCCGTGCATTTAAACATACCATAGAAAGCACTGTATGCTCTAATTTCTTATAATAAACAGAGTGCCCTATGCTTCTATTCTCATGTGGGAAGTGAAGGTATATTGAATTGATTTTTTTCTAAAGCCACAGTGAGGCCAAACCCAGGATTCAACCTGAGGTCAAGTGAACTAGAGTTGACACCTAACACACCCCTGTATCACCTCGCAGTCTATTTGTCCACCCACTCCCATGACACCCCTTTGATTAACTTGATCTACAATACACAGTGCATTTTCATGAGCATGAGCACACACACTTATACACTTTCACAGCCATACACCTCGACTATAACATGCTCTGTCCTCTTTCTCACCCCTCTTCTGTTTGTTTAATAATGACTTCGGTCTTTCCCCTTATAACCCACTTAACACCGCTGTGTGTGTGTGTTTAATTCAAAGTGACTGTGTGTGGGTGTGAGATAAAGACTATCTGTCGCATAAAGTACCTTCAACCATCCCACTAAGTAAGGCAGAGATTGCGAGTGAACCTTGGAGGAGATCCCCGTGACCAAAACACATAGCTTGATCAAACGTGCTCACACACACATTCAGACAGTCACACATCCTCCTTTTCCCTGACACTGATGTGCAGATTATTGCCACCACCTCCATGTGCACAAACAAACACCTGGTCCAGAAGTCACATTAAACCCACGCAGTGGCATAATCACGCTCATCATCCGTATCCACCTTTCTTCCTCTCACACGCACTCCCTCTGTCATTAGCTGCTTTGTTCAGCTTAGAGAGCCACATGCATCCGTCTATGCCGTCACTTTGTCATAGATCCACAGAGCGAAATAAAGCCAGCCACGGGTCTTTTAGGGATGACAATATTGCTCAAATTTTCAGCCATAGCAAATGTAATTGTTTATTAGAAAAGCGATAAATCTTGAGATATAGTACAGTTTTTATAGATATAATAACCAGTGATAATGATAGTGAATTCTATAATTGACCAATTAATATGACCAATCAATATGATATAGATAAACCATGTAAATTCAATATTGGCAATACGACCAAGGGTATTTAACTGCCTCAGTAGACACGGTGTAGCAGAATCTAAAAATTGGTTTAAAAATCTGTAACCTCCTGATGTATCGCCCTCATGCCTAAGCCCCAAACCTACGTCTTCCTCTCTGCCACAGTCTGTCTCCACTTGTTTTCATGCTCATTTTTGATATTTGCATTTACAGATTGGAGATACCAGAATTTTGAAAGAACAAAAAAAAAAAAAAAAATCTAAAAAGATTGTAACTTTCCTCAGACTAAATGCCTTACTTTCTTCACATTTTCTATATGATTTTCCCATTGCCCCCTCTTCTTCTGCAACAGTTTAATTGCACCAGACTGAAGAATTGACATCACCAGCTGTTCCTCTCTATGCATCCAATCCCTAATGTTAACATAACAGTAGTAGATGGAGAGTCACATTAATCTGGATGGATGGAAACCTGACTATTGTTTCTGTATAACTTCTTGTTTTTTTTTTTTTCATTTGTTGTCATCGTTCTACAGCATGCAGTTCATGTCATCTTCCATCCTCTGCATGTCTATCCCTCTGTCAATAGCAACCCATGCCCTCGTGGCTGTTTGTGAGTGTTTGCTGACACTCTCAGGAGAGTTTTCCCAGATGATAGTCTGTCTGTCTCCCTCCTGTAGAAAGCCTGTACTTATAGCCAATCGTCATTACAGCTGTGGTTGCTAACATCACAGAATGGAAATCTTCTTCTGTGTCTCCTTGTCTTTATATTTTCCTGCTACTTTCTTCACCTGCAATGCCGGTTAACGCATTGAAATAGAACCGGATGAGAGGAGGGATGTTGATGTTGAGAGGAGGATGGAGAAATGGAAATGGATTGGGTAAAATGGGTATGGAAAATGGAGCAGAATGAAAAGTACTAGGTTGGTTTTTGGTGCTTGAATTAGGCAGAATGAGGTGGTGGTTGTAAGGGGAAGTGTATCACAAGAAAGATGTGAAGACCACCTGCACAAGGGAAGTTAAATAGTGACTAGAAAAGGGGAAAAAGAGGAGAACAAGAAAAATAAAATAAAAACAAAAATGCTGTTAACTACTAAAATAAAGGAAGAGATGACCAGATATAAGATAATGATAGAGACGATGAGCTCTCTAATTCTGCACAAGGCATAGCTGACAATTTCAAGGGCAATTTTGCACTGCCATGGCACCATGTGTTGTATGCCTGATGTGCTATGGGTTTTTAATATCTCTGCCACTCCTTCACTCCAATGCTTTTCTGACAGCTTGTCTGTTTAGTCTGCCTTGGAGGTCTGCTGCTCATCCTATCTTCCCCAGTCGAACTCCTCTGGATTAAGAGCAAACGCTGGGTTGCACACACAGATTTGGCACAACAAAGCAAATAGTTTGTTTATTGCAGATCTAGCCATCATTGAAATCCCACATTTTAGTCACTGCATTACATGCAACAATGCATTCCTTCCCCAGTGTTGCTCAAAACCCCAGAGGAAAAGATAAAAATGCCCCAGATGACACAAGAAATGCTCTTGTAACCTGTCACTAGAGAGGCAAATCTTGTGTGGAAAAATAATTGTGATTTCCTCTCAATACTAATCCAGTTTAAATATAAGTACCATGAGAGGAGACTACTGAAATGTGTAGGGCACCGGTGTTAGGGAGCACTAAGCATTGTACCACAGCTATCCAAGCAAACTTTTTGATATCGGGACAAGAATGTGAAATTGAATGAGACCAATAATTACATGATGTCTCTAAGAAAATAGCACTTATGGGTGCCCTGTGGTGTTTTCTTAGTCATGTTTACATTCAGTGTTACTCAATAAAAACTACTGTGTGTATCCATGAAGTCTGACAAATGTGCTGAATGCATTTCCTGCTCCATAAAACATTTTCAAATACATTTGAATCCTACATTGTTTACATACATACAAGCTTCAACTTCACTGCCTTTGTTGACACATTGTAGATCAGTGGAATAGTGTGAAACTACTGGCAGGGTTGAATTGCATCACCTATTTGTACATGTGCGTGCATCCTTATGAAACTTTTTTTCAAGCTGCGTTGTGGGATACTTTTGTGGAGCATTGAAACCCCACTAGATATGGTATTATAATAATTCTCTCAAGAAAGTTTGGCACAACACCATGAGTGGACTACAAAGCATAACGATGATCATTTCATACACATAACCAGAGACAGGGGCTGCAGCTTCAGCTAGATGCCGTGCAGTATATATGTTAAATATATTGGAAATATTTAAATGTGCTGTAGTGTAGCTAACATGATCAGGACAGTCTAGTATATGACATGTGTACACCAATGCCAGAAATCAATTCTTTCTTTGTTATTAGCGAAATAAAATAATTTCAGGTTTTCTCCTCAAAAGGCATGAAAAGAAACCTTTATTATGTCTCATGTGTAACCGACTGCTTTTTACCTTTAACATGAACAAATGGTGTCCAAATGTTGTGCATTGGATTTTGTCACTTGGCTACCTTAAAGATGACAGACACAAATTCAACAGCAAAAAATCACCAATCACTTTCTTTAAGCAAACGTGTAAAACAGACCAATTCCATTAGGCAGCAAAACAGGGAAAAAAAGGCAACTTTATCTTTCTTGCCCGTAATTGCTCTTAATACACAATTAACCCCGTCGGCTAATGAACAATTTTGCCTAGCACACCCAAGTCAGCAGTCAGAATGTTGTCCTCTTTTGCTAATGCGATTGAATAATAGCCTAAAGCATTTTTAGTGAATGTGCTTGGTCTCTCTCTAATTGGGTCAACAGAAGCCTAAAAAAGTTAAAAAAGGAAAGATAGAAGGAGGAGGATGACACAGAGGTGTGCCGGAGGCTAAATGGATGCGTTTCAACTCGCAGTGATGGTTAAAAACCCTCACTCCAGCTGACAATAATGATACCAGGATAGCTTTAATACTTCATAAAAATGCAAAAACAGGTGTATTATTTCCCAGGCATGTTAATGTGTCAAAAAGATGCATTTGAGCCATTAGCGTTAGTTTCAAGTGTTCTGGTTTAGCTAATTAGTGCCACGTATTTGGTGTGATAGCAGGCATAACAAGCCGGTAATATTTAACATTGTGTATGTCAAATGTGACACCAAGGGGAAAAGTATATTTTCCTCAGGCTTAGAGAATTTAGTTACAAAACTGCTCATCACCATAAACATGTCTGGGATATTGTAGGGATGTGAGCCCCAAGAGGACAGACCCATTACAACCTTCTATAAAACACAACATATCAGTATAATACGTGCAAATGATCACAGGCAATTAAGAGCTTGGTGTTAGATTGCAAGAATCATGTCTAACAGCCCCACTGGGGTGTAAACCTTGCTCAGACAGCATGTAGACACACACATGTGCCCTGTAAATTAAACTGAGCAGCATCGTAAGTGGTTAGTGCACAGTGAACTGTGAGGCCTGTGCCACATATCAAGGGAGACCTGTGTAATAGATAATAATATATGCTACCATAATGGATGACGATACTCATCCTTGAATAGTTGCCCTCCTTTGGTATTTAGTATCTTTAGTTTTGTGTTCCCTTCCTTTCTTGTGTTCCATATGGGCCAAGCGTTGCACTAACATTTATCCAGATTAATTTCCCACAGAAACAACCTGTGCAAACAATACACGCACTCATGACATATAGAATATTTTTGGATGTGGCACACAGCTCCCAAATTTCTGGGAAGAAAAACCTACAGTTACATTCAAGTTCACTGCAGCTGTTGAGTTCTCTTAACAGCATCCACTCCTGCGTGGCATATGAGATATCCCTGCTGCAATCCCTGCTGTGCGAGCAAGATTACAGTAGCAAAGTGCAGCCTAATGTGTCAGTTTAATGTCCCATTACTGATACTAGGGTCCTGAAAACCAATAAAGATTCCAGATGCAATTTGTCCCCTTGATGTTGTTAGTGGATAAATACGCTACTGCCATCTCTCTTTTGTGCATCAGTCTCTTGAGATTGAGGCTGTTTTGTGTTTTACATGTTATAGGCCTGAGATTACGCAATTTTTATTCCATGTTTATGGGTCTTTCAAATAATGATTTAGTGTGCATTTTTACATCTGAGGCTGACATTTTGAGCGTACTTGGATATTTATGATTCTGTTGAGGCTTTGGCTGTCTTATTGGGGTCTGCAAAGATCAGGATGCTACCTCTCCTATGCTGTCAATAGCAAACCACTTTTAAAAACTGTCTGAAACACCAGCTACAGTCAGTGCTGTCATTGCTATCGCTTTTCTCACTGATGTCACACCAAATTATTAAACGTTTTCCGGGCCCTGTAGTCTGGTTCCTGTGTCGACAAAGTTACGAGTTGACCTCCTGTCATGTTTAAACTCCAGTCATAAGTGATTTGTAACTTTCAGCTGTCTAAAACATTTTTGTTGCCAGGAGAAACATTGTTTTTTTAAAGCTTTATTTAATTAATTCATGCTGACAAAGAACATTTTCTATATGGCACTGGCCTGCTGAAATACACGAAGGATTATACACAGATGCCCAGCACAACCACAGTCTCACACTGGTAGCCCCTGAGCAGTTCAATAATTGTTTGTTCCTACCTCGTGTGCTTTGACAGTATTAGTTAAAAGGCTAAATCTCAGGCTGCTGACATCCCTGCCAAATGATGGTTGTGTGAATTGATAAAGGTTTTAGCCTGGGGAGAACTGTTTTAGATGCTATCTGTGTTTTATTTCAATTATAGCAGGGATCACAGAGACTGCCAGTGACCAGCTGACAGCTAATCCCTCAGGACAGGAAACGAGTTGTACAGCAGCCGATGTCATCTAAGGTTAAACGTCCATTGTGATGAGGCACTCTTCAAAGGCAGACGCATCCAGCTATTGTTCCACTCCCCTTTCTATAATTAATCTGAAGAGAAGATGAAAGTCTAGTTCATGACAGTTCATGACATCCTGACAGCCCCGTGGCTCCGTAACTCTCCCCATGATTACAAAAATCATAGAGAGAGGTAAGCAAGTAGACACATATGTAAGAATGCAGGAAAGACAGATGGATAGATATCAGTGTAAGCACGCGTACATGTGTGTGATGTTCGTGGTGCTTCCTTCAGCCTTGGTAGACATAACAAGAATGTCACAGTATGATGCAATATAACCCTCAACCGGGGAAGAGGTGTTAAATGTGCGATAAAGTGCTAACGCCACTCCGCTTTTGAACAGTCTCTCATCAAAATTGAGATTTTAACCTCCGACACGGCAACAGCATACATGATATGGGAAAGATATTCCTTTCAATGGGCCCTTTTAAGGGAGGGAGATGTTGTCCGCTGGATATTATCCCCCCCCCCCCTTCGCTGTGTTTAGTGGTAATGAATGGCAGCTAATGAACACCACCTCTGCGGCTGTCTCGCCTTGACGCCCTTTGCTCAGCCGGTTTGCTGGTGGCTGTCTGGGAGATGAGAGGAGAGGGATTGAGGGGCGAAGAGGGAGGGAAAGAGAAGGAGAAAAGAACACAGCAGGGGGCTGTCACACCTCATACCAGCCCAGCACTGAGGTGGGAGCCCACTAGCTTCAGCATGGACGGATCAAAAGGAGAGGTGTTGCAGAGAGGACGGATGGGTAGGAGTGGGGGGGTGGGGGGCACGCGCTCAGTAACAGGTTGAGGTGCTGTGTTGTTCACAGCTGTGTGTATCCAAGCTAGATCCACAGGTGTTTGATAGACCTTGCAGCACACCTTTCATTTTCACTAGTTTATATAACATGATGCATTATTTCATGTCCCATTAACCGTCTTATGTTTCTGTCTCACGATCTTCCAGCCACAGGGATCTGAAGCCCGAAAACCTGTTGCTAGATGAAAAGAACAACATCAGGATAGCAGACTTTGGCATGGCCTCCCTTCAGGTTGGAGACAGTCTGCTGGAAACCAGCTGTGGGTAAGTTATATTGAAAACATTGTGATGCATGTCTTCTAATGTAATGTCTGACTCACACCCATGGCCAAGAATGTCCTGAAGGTAAAGATAAGTCATAGTAGGGGGGAGGGAGCTGGAGTTGTCGGTATCCAACAGAGAGAAACGGAGAGGAGAAGCAGAGAGAGAATGATGAGTGCAGCAATGAAGCCCTCTGTTCTCAAAGCCTCCGTTTATCGTGCAGTGTTGATCTCTGGAGGAGAGGCGGTTGGTGTCTCTCACAGAGTGTGCTGTCTGGCTGTGAGCGGGGCCAGGGCCACGGCCACACATTACTGCTCTCCATCTCCTCATATCTGGCGCTGGGTTTTATGATCTGGCAGTCACGACCACGCCAGGCCTATCAATCCCACAACGACCGTAATGAATTCGCTCGCAGGGAAAAGTCACTTTCAAAGTGTTTCATATATGGCCATCTATACTGCAGAAGTGTTTTTATTTAACCCTTAAGTTTAGTGAACAGTGTACAGGTTCATATGTCCATAAAAGAAGCGACACAGTTGATGATGGTTTACTTTTTAAGAATAAACTCAGCGACAGCGTGGATTAAAACAAGTTTTCACTGCAGCAGAGTTGCTCTCTATGAGTTTCAATTCACTTTTACCTGCAGTTCATACTTGAAATGAGATCTTAATATGTAGGCATATTAAGATCTCATAATAGGTAAACATCAAGCAAAGCAGCAATGTGGTGGTATGGACAGCCCATTAGCTGGAAAGCAAAGGGTGCAGCAGGGTGTTTTTTTTTTTTTGCAGATTCCTGGTGGTCTGGATGTCTTAGGGAGAATTTTGCTCTGTGGTTACACATGACACTGCGCACAGGGCTGGGAGATAGAGAGGCCCTGTGACATCTGTCCCCAGCTCAGACCTGATTCTGTCCAGATTATACCTTCAAATCAGCCGCAACAGAAATTACACACACTCGCATACACGCAATTCAGCGAACACACATGCGCACGCACCGCTGGCGAGGCTTAGTTCATCCCTGACCTCCTAGACCCTTTGTCCTCTGCTTGCTTGGTTGTCTCTCACTGCTTGTCTCTCTCTCTGTCTCTGACTCCCTCCCCCTTTTATAATCGCATGCACGCTCATTTAAGTATGTGCATGCACACACACAAGCATGCAGTTGAAACTGTTTCATAATTTTTTTTTTTTTTCCAGCAGTAGCACAGTGCCTAAGCTCTCATGACTCATCGGTAGAGATCAGGCCAACTGAGAGCTGCGTGCATAGCTATCTGCAAGTAAAATGTGCACGACTGAGTCATTCTGCAGCCATGATGACCACACTGAAGTGCTTGCTTTTCCTAGAAAGGCCATAGAATGCGACAGCTCTTACTCAGCTTTTTGCAGCATCCTGTAGACGAACTGTATATTTCTGCTCAGTCCCCCTCATACATTTACACAGTGCTAAAGGTACTTGTTCCAGGTAGGAACACAGCATTGTCTTACTCACACACACACACACACACACACACACACACACACACACACTCCCACACACAGCTAAGCAAAGCAGTTCTGTTTTCGTTCTACTCTCCGCCCCATCACCACATCCACTTCTGCTTGTGTGTGTGTGTGTGTGTGTGTGTGTCACAGAAATGTGCGTGCTCCACGTGTTTATTTGCCATTCCCTAATACATGTGAAGGTGCCATATGCTGCGTGTGTGGTTATTGATTATTCATGCTCTTCTGACTGTCCCATCTCTAAGTGTAGATATGACAGTTTTTAATTAAATGCATTTATTTGGCCCCCTCTCACCATGCAGCAGTCTGACACAAATGTATTCCATTTGCCACGGGTAATGGAGCTGAGTGAAGATGAGACTCGCCCCAGGTAGAGTAGGGGGAGCCTCGGAGCACATCCATAAATACATGCAGACGTACAGACATATATAGATGAGCAGAGGCATTGACAAACACGTACAAATATGGACCCAGGAACGCACACACAGCCTACTTCTCAGTCTGTCTCTGGCTGCATGAGCCCAGCTCCGAGTTCATCTGTGCTGGCTGTTTAAGTTCTGTTGCACTGATTGATGAAAGGAAATTATCTCGTAAGCAGTGAGGAGCAGTACAAAATTTTCATGAAGATGAGCTGCATGTCTAAGTGTCTCCTCAATATTACTGGGCCACACTGCTCCTGTAGGAGCTCATATCTCTTAAGCTCATGATACTCCTCAAACTGTGTGAGGGACTTGGTGAGCTCACGGTAAACTTTAGAGGGCTTGTTTGAACTGGTAGTCCACAGATCTGTCTCCAGTGCAGACACTCTGACACTGATAAGCTCTTCAGTGGAGATAAAGACAGCTTTTAAATCATAATTATCATTTTTTGTCTCCCTTTATGCTGTCGCGCAAACCACTCGCAGCGGCAGCATTTTGTCCCACTATGCGGCTATTTGTTGCCCTCAGAATATAGCCAAATTTCTTGTCCTGTCTGTTGACTTTATTTATGTGATGTTAGTGGTGGAGAAAGTAAATGAGCTTTAGCAAATAGCAAGAAAAGACTGATGTTATGTCAACCCAGGCGCAACTGTTGTTCAAAAGCCTGCATTTTTCACTCCGGTCAGAGAGAAGTGGCTCTTAAGGCTTTCTATTTATCTGTAGTATCCTAGGCTATAATCTGAATTTGTGGTGTGAGCAGAGAGATTTTTTTTTTTATCATAATGTGAATTTCAGGAAGTATGGGCTTTCATATGAGACCTGGATTTTAATGTTAGAAACTAAGATTTTTTTAATTTTTTATCTTTGATTAAATTAGGCCAGTAAACGCAGCAGGATTAAACAATTTTAGACAGTATGTATAGTTTAAGGGCTTACATATTTCAACAATTCTTGCTATAAAATTTGCCATATGCTGTACGTGACATGGCTGACTGATTTAACTGTGTGTTCTGATAAAGCAGGAAGCTTAAGGGCTTGTTTTCCAGTCCTGTGTTTGCCACCTAAAGCCTGTGCAAGTAATGAGTTCATATTCGTGCTGGTTCCAGCTGCGGCTTGTGGCCCTCATGAGGCATAACTAGTGCAAATCTGAGGCTTGTTTTTTTTATTTTTATTCCTCGCTCATCTGCATAATGCACTATGACACTTGCAATCAGGAAGGCAGTATTTGCATAGGCTCCCATTTGAACTTACCCCGTCGACGTGGTGGCAGTGTTTGTTATCGGCCAGTATTTTGACAGCCTGAGGAAGCCGGGCTGTCAGAGCTGGTATTCATGGATACACCAGACAACAGCCGAGCTAATGGGCGCCATGTTTACAGACTTCAGATTGTCTCTCATTAGAGGCAAATATCCCACTATTAGATAAGACTGAGCAGGAGAAGGAGGTGGAGGACGTATCGCCAGGCTGAGAGGTTTTGGAGGGCAGGTGCATGATTTGCTCTCTATATGCTGTGACATCAGAGGGGAAAAAACACTCTGAGATTAAAACGTTGTTTAATTTATTTGATTATAGATTGATGTAAAGCTCTTATTGCCCTATTTTATGTCAAGATACTGAGTTTGGAAATCTGGCAATGTCGGAGCACAAGGAAAAAGTTAAACCGTGTACGAAAAGAATAACAAGTCACTCCACAGTTGCTCCACTCATCCATAGCCATTGGCTTATGGAGCAGCCATTGCGAGGTAGCTCCATAAATCTTCATACGATATTGATGTGTCAATCTAGTCATTGGGTTTACTGTCAGCCCATCCAGGTGTTGTAAAGATTAGTGGGTCTGTTCACTGTCTGCTATGAGAGGATGCCCTTGAGTGAGTAAGCAGGAGGACATCCAGACACCCTCAGGATGTCTCAACTCCCGAAGCACATCTTGATCTATGTTCACTGGAGACATTTATTGTCTGCCTAAATTGTTCTTTTCACATTTTTATACAGGTGTGTTACGAGTGTGTAATGTTTGCTCTGTCATGACTGTATAACCCTGACTTACTTTGCAGCACAGCACTAGATGTGGAGAAGACCTTAATAACCTAGATTTGTTCCTTCTTTTCGGTAATTCCTCGATTCATTCACTGTTTGCACTTGTTTTCTGTTTTTCCAACAGATCTCCGCACTACGCCTGTCCAGAGGTCATCAGGGTAAGTCTTTTCTTTAACAGATTCATAATATTGTTTCTGCTCCACTAGCTTCTTCTTCTTAATCCTGCCCCTTATATTAAACAGCCCTAACACTTTGTCCAAGCCCGCTAACAAACACTCTGTTGTCCACAGGGAGAGAAGTATGATGGGAGGAAAGCAGACGTCTGGAGCTGTGGGGTCATTCTTTTTGCCCTGTTGGTGGTGAGTGTCAGCTTGTTCTTCACTAATTGATGGTGATTGGACTGACAAACGCTTTAAAACTCCCCTGTGAAATGTGGCATAATATAATTTTACCATAAAGTGTTGCTGTCCCTTCATAGCCAACAGTATGTCTAGCCTTTATACCAGCTGTACTTGATCAATAGGAGCAAGCAAATGAACCTTGTGACAGGACAGTTATGACTGCACCCTGGTTGTTGACTCGAGGTTGACCTCAGTGGAATAAGAAGATGATGGGAGCTTGAAGCCACCACAGGGCCTCAAGCATAAACTGAGGGTTCAGGGAGTTAAATCCAAAATCCTTCCATTTACAAGGTCTCACCAGAAGAAAAAAAAAGTTGCAGTGACGCCCGCAAGCTGATATTCTTGCGCAATAGAAGATCAGAGAATAGAAGCATCTTTTTATTCATTATCCTGTATCCACACACACAACGCTGTATCCATAATCAGGTCTATTCTCCAGCTACATTATGTCTGTGGTTCCCCAGCCATGCAGCCCCGAAGCTTTGTTTCATCAACAGCTGTACTATAGTTCCTACACACTCCTGCACCATGAATAATTCATACAGCCAAACTGAAAAGAAGAGAGCCCAAAATAAATACCAACGCTGACAGGGCGGCTTCTGGCCACAGGCCCTGTGTATTTGTCTTTGTTTTTGCCTCTTTGTTCCTCACTCCGTCTCTTTCTGTCTCATATGTGCGTGTTTACTTTTGTTAAGGACAGTCTCCCTTGTACTCTTGTGTTGCGTAAACCTGATGTTGTTTACCATTGTCTCCATCTTGGCCTTACTTCTCTCACTCCAAACAAAAGTTTGTTGTTTTTTTTCCCGCTCTCACTTTTAGACTGCAGATGAATACTGTCTTTCTCCGGTTTTGTCCTGCTGTCTGGCTGCGAGATAACCATTTGTCTGATTGTGGGAGACATGCATACTCCCCAGCAGTTAGGCTGCACTCAGATCATCTGTTATACAAGCTTGCCCTCTTTTTTTCATTTTTTCTCCCTCTACCCTTCTTCATTTCTCAGCTTTTCTTTCTGTCTTTCTCACTCTTTTCCTCTCTCTCTCTCCCCCCTACATCTTGTCTTCTTGTGGAGGTTGTCATTCATCAAACAGCCACATCTGTGAGGTGTCAGCTCGCTCTGATAAATGACTCTGATGAGAGAATGCTAAATGAACGAGGTAAATGAGAAAGCTGGGTAATTATTAGAAAAGCCCTGTTTTCAGCTTACCGCTGTTTATTATTTATTTTGCATCATGGCTGAGGGCAGAATGCTCTAATTGGAGAGTTGAACAAGTTGAGAAAGCAAGCCTGTTCTTTAAGTCAAGCAGGATTAAGACTCAAAATGTGGTTTCGTTTGTTCTGGTGAGCCTTGTTAGTCATTCGCATTCTTTTTTTCTTTCCTGCCCTCGATCGTCTTATTTTTGGTTCTAATGCTGCCGTTAAAACAAGTGCACACTGTTTCTTCTCTACTAAGTTTTTTTTCATCCCTGCACCTACAGAACATCTTCACCATTTGCTATTTCTTTTCTCTCTTCTCACTCTCTGCTTCTTGCGTGTCTCTTTCCAGGGCGCCCTGCCGTTTGATGATGACAACCTGAGGAATCTTCTGGAGAAGGTGAAGTTGGGAGTGTTTCACATGCCACACTTCATCCCTCCAGACTGTCAGAACCTTCTCCGTGGCATGATTGAAGTGGATGCTACCAAAAGACTAACGGTCAGTTCAATAAACAGACTAAATGATGACAAAGCAATAGGATTATCTTCATATACTTCTGTGTGCTTTTGGTCTTGGGCCCCTTCACTCCAATAGAGGGAAATCTTCATGCTACACAGATATCGTAGCTTCCAGGCGAGGTCCAAGAAAGAATCATCTTTAATGGCTGAATGGGAATGAATGAGATAAACCTTGCAGCTAGGTTCCACACTCTTGCAGAAAGCCTTCCCAAAAGAGTGCAGGCTTCTGCAAAACTAAATAGGAAGTAACTACATGTACAGAGCAATGGCCGTGGTTTTTGAAGCAACATCACACCCATATCTGATTGACAACCATGTGGCTGTAGGTGTAGTTATTACATACAGGAGGGAAAAACCTGAAAATGAGTGGTCTCTTCCAGTTTGAAAATGCCCCAATCCATAGGGCATGAGTGGTCACTGAATGGTTTGATGAGTATTAATTGGGATGAACACCGTTCTTACAAGGATATTCTCTCATTTTGGTGTTTTGATGGTGGAGTCCTGTCTAACATGTCAGTCCAAAATCTCCCATAGGTGTCCTATATACACAAACACACACCATATATATATATATATATATATATATATATATATACATATATGTATGTATGTAAATGTATATTCTTCAGTTATGCTTCAGTTGTTTTTCTTCAGTAGTATTCATAATGTGTTTCTATACTACATGAGGGTATAAAGTAGTCTTTGATCCTCATTATGCACAATTCATATGTTCTCAGTGACTCATATTGAATTGAAAGTACCTGTATTGTATCTGTATTGAATTTCATATCCGTGGTCCACGACAAGCAGTGTTTTCTAATGATGTCGTCAAAGCAGAAAAGCATATTTAGATGTTATTTGAGTAGACATATCAGGTCTGAGTTAAGCAAGGAAAATCATTATTCTGCAAATTCACAGCAAGCAGGGAAAACTTGTAATGCTTCAAGGAGAGAGTTAGATGGCAGAGATACACACTCAAACTAAAGTGGCTAATATCAGCTCCTGCCAAGCCAACTATTGTCTTTTTGTTTGTTTCTTCTTCCCTCCCTTGTGTTCCAAATGTATTTTCCTCATCCCCAATTCTGTTTGAGTTCTTCCTCTAGTACAGGGTGAGAATTCAGGAGAGGATTGCTGTTTGTGTTCTCTCCCTCTGCACTGTTTAGTGCACTCATCACAATGCCAGTTCTACACAGCAACTGATCACCTTGGCAAGGTGGCTGGAGCAGAGCACGGGAGCACAGAGATGTGAAGGGCAGCGAGTCAGGATAGAGAAGGAGAGGGATGGACAAAGGGAGATGTAAACAATGAAAATGGTTTAGAGAACTCAAAAGAACATACTTCACAGGAAGATGGAGCTGCCCTGAATGTGAAATGCAGGACAAGAAAAGGTGACTTAAAAATAAAAAACCCACATTTCCACCTGCTTACTGTATGTACACACCCTCTCCAGGTATCCATGTGAACCAGTTCAGTAAACAAAAGTTTTCCTGCACTTACCTGTAAGCAAATGTGGTTACACCACCTGTAGGTGGATGCTGCTGCTCCATTTCCCCCACGCCTTAGCTTATCTGTCACAGTGTCAGAATAACTTTAACTTTAACAGAACTGTGAAAGACACCAGTAAAAAAAGAGACAGAAAAGCTACAAAGAAAGAGATGCTAATTTGCAGGGGAGTTGACAACCTGAAGGTGAAGCCCTTCAGATAAGTAGCAAGTGTTGAAACATCAACTAGAAAGACCCCACCTCTTTGGTATGCTGTGTGTGCTTTATTTTTCTGTTCTCTCCGCCTGACGAGGACAGGTCACCCTGATATCCCCTAGATATGTCCACCAGCCTCCAGCGCTGTCCTCAACAAAGCGTTACACACGGACAGAGCTGCTGGGAGAGAATATGCTACCTGTCTGCCCCCCTCTCGTGCATGATGGCTCCAAACAGAGCTCTGGGGATGTGTTGTAACCTTACAGAATGTCAAATAGCCCTGTTAGAATGAGCGTTCTTGGAGTTCAGTAGCCACCGACCTCACAGTCAAGGACAAAGACAGGTACACTCACGGGTGGGAATGACATCATAAGGGAACATGTTCTTTTGCTATGGATCATTTATAATAATGTTGACAGTAGTTTGCTGAATCAAATCGACAGGTTAAACAGACCATAACTTCTGGCTGTGTCTCAAAACGTCTATTGTCACCTTCTGTTAATTAGATTTTGCTAGTAGAAGATGCACACAAGTACACACACAAAACCAAGGCCCCCACAGAGTCTGAGTGGGAGGGCACGTACCCAGGCTTAAGGGGCTTAGCTCAATAAAAGCCTTTCTCTTCATTTCCTGTCTGTTTAGTCGGGGCCCTGGAGGCGACCGGTACAGCCACCTCAACGCAGTCATCTCATCTTCTCAATTCAAATGAACACAGACACCCTGGAAAGATCTTCCTCCTCATGATCCCTGGCTAATGAAGGGGATTGGCTAGCTTGTTATATTAAAGAGCAGTTCATCACAGACAGATAATACCCTCAAGGGGACGGCGCAGATGAAGTACCATGGTTTCCGGAATGAAAATATAGCAAGTGTGTCTATTTTTTCATGTGTCTTCATAAGTGACAGAATAAAAGTGACCTCATTCACTGCACCCATGCGCTGAAACCACTAGTTTCTTTCATTATGACCATGCGTGACCCTCTAAATGCTTCCATGAAGAAATCTTTGTGTGTAGGGTCTCAGGATCTCGTTGCTTCTCTTCCTGATATGGGGCTCCCTCAGCAATAGCAGTAACTACAGAAAGTGAAGTTGTAAAAAAAAAAAAAAATTATAGCTTCAAGGCCCCCAGCCAATATGTGTTACAGATATATGTTGTAAAAGCTTCTTTTTATGCCTTATATAAAACCTAAAAAGGTAACTCAACATTACTGCTCTTGAGATAATCTAAAGTCTGCATGATAAACAAAGTGTGATTTTCTTTTATTCTTTCTCACGTCTTTTCCTTTTTAACTCTTAAGTTAAATACATTTTAAGTTAAATACATTTTTTATTATATATGCTTAAATATGTGATTTATGAGGTTTTTTTTTTACATGAGTAAAGGTGGGAGAAACTGCAGGCACTGCTACTCTGCTAAGCTAGGCTACTTAGCTTTTAGCTTTTAGGACTGTATCTGGTGTTACCTTTTGCACCTTTATGATTGGATGTAGTTACTGCCTTATTTCTGTGATATAATCCTAGCTACTAAAATGTTGAAGCATTAAAACAGTTTTTTCACCATTGCCTCACCCATCCTCACGTCTCTCCCTGCCCTTATCAAGCACACAGCATGACTGAGAGACATGCATGCACATGCTGGGACTTACACTCATTTGTATCACTGCAAGCTTGCTTGAGAATTAATTTATGCAGCACCCAGATAAAGACATACCCGAATATACACTCACACACCTTGCCAAGCCAACATTACAGCTGCATTCCTGGCTGCCAGAGTGAAAGCAGCTGGAATTGGTACTGTCACATTTAGAGGCTGATTGATGTGATACTGCATTTCAAAGCCCATCACTTTCATGCCTGTGTGTGATATCGGTCTCTTGCCTCCAGGCCTTCAATAAAAGTTGGAGAGAGTAGGTCACCCACCGGCCTATATCTGACAGGCAGGGTGTCTCTGTCAATACCATGACCTCTGTGAAAGCAGACAGGAATCCGCTGTAGTTGGTAACCACATGAAGGCATTTATCTGTGCTGAGGCGCAGAGGATCCAGATCCTCTGGGACGGCGAACACATCGAGACACTGATGGAGACACATACCCAAGAACTATGCTTCTAAATAAGTGACAATAATTAGAACTGCTATGTGTATCCCTCCTGTGGTTCCACAACTACAGCAGGAGCAAATTAAAAAGTCCCAGCAGTGACATTGATCCTGTTTTCCTCTGTGGGCAGTTAAAACACGGCAGAGCCACTCGAAAAGACATCTTCCTCCATTGCCCTTTTGCTCAATGTTTTCTCTCTCTTCTTCTCTTTCTGCTTTTCCTTTCTCTGCAAAAGCACCGTGCTGATAGTATTTGTGACAAAATGGCCACATTAAAAGTGTGATGACAAGGGTAGCATCAAGAGAGTGTGTGTTTGTGTGAGTAAGAGAGATGGGAAGGGAATGAGAACAGGAGTTTCCCTTTGGACCAGAGGGCTTGGCAGGGTCAGCAGTGTGTGTGAGGGAGATAATATTCTCTGTTTATATAGCTCCATGGTATCACCTCTCTCTTTTGTCTTGCTGCACCTCTCTCTCTGTCTCACTCTTTTTTTCCCCAATAACATTTTTTTTTCCCATTGGCAGTATTAATATTTGAAGGCCTCATTATTTACTTCCACCGTTCAATCTGGCCGTATTGTCCTGCTGCGTTTCCATTAAGCCAGTAAGCTCAAGGCTTACTGAAGCCATACTGCACCAGACACTTCTATACACACACACTGACTGATGATTCTGTTGCTTTTGATTCATTGCTTGGTACCAAAATGATGATAAAATGATTCAATTCAAATTGGTTGCTTGTGTACTGACTGTTTATTTTCTCATTTCTTTTACAGTTAGAACAGATCCAGAAGCACACATGGTACATGTGAGTACTCCTTTGTCGTTCCTTCTTTTCCACACCCCTCACTCCTCTCCTCCTCCTCCTCCTCTCTTACCCTATTCTACAGGGCTTGTAGGCCTGAGGGGAGCTACCACATGATGAACGACTTTGAGTTTCAGCCCTGTACACGAGAGTACCTTTGAGCGGGCCGTGACTCCACTCTCGGGGATGTGGGGGTAAATTGGTAGTGCATGAAAGAGGATGTGCCGCATATGGTCATCTGAACAGGGAGCATAGGACGGGGAAACGGGCAGGGATGCGGTGCAAGGTGAACCCACCTGACCTCAGTGTTCCCCACATTTAACTTTCATAACCGAGTGTACCCACCCTCTAAAGCCGAACATAAATCTTTTGAAAAAATATGTGCTACAGGTCACTGTATTTGATGTCAGAGTTCATTTAGGAGGAGTTTTTTTTTTTTTTAAATATCCTCCCTCTAATAGTCAGATTGTCTTTAGAAGTTGTAGCAGACCCACTGAAAAAGTAATTCAAAGATAGGATTTTAAAGGTTCCTACACTCCAAGAGCAAAGATGAATCATGTCTGGATTTTGTGAGTCCTGGACGGAGCGTGAGTTATGGTGTCTGTCGTGTACTGAAAGATCATGCAAACAGACAGCTAGGCTGATAAAAGAAACAAGAGCAGACAAGTAGAGAAGAGCAGGGGGAGGAAGACTAATGTAGTGTAAGTGAGGAAGATGCCTGACTTTCTGGCTGCCCAAGTGACTGGCTGAATGAATGAATGAATGAATGAATGAATGAATGAGAAGGGGTTTTTTTTGTCTGGCGAATGTGGCTGCCGCTATTTCCCAGAAGCAACCAGTCAGTGGTGTTTAAAAATGAAGGTGCAGCCATCTTTTCAAATAAAACAAACTACAACTTTTTATGTTTACAAATTCAAATCCAGCCATCCATTCCTATTGATAGTTTGATAGTTTTACTAGTCGGTATGCTTCCTTGCAATCTTTCAGTGGAGCTGTGGTGCTGAAAGGACAGCGCCAGACCAACCAGGTTCGCACATCATGAGCAGTGGACAAACATACATTCAGCTGCCAGTTTGTTAGGAAGGTAAAACTAATGCAATCTCCTGAAATAAATCCTTCTTCATTAAGTTTTTTTTTTTTCTTCAAAGCCGTTAAGAGAGCTGTTGATTCGACTTAATAGTCATTTTGGTGGCTGTAATTTGCAGTGTTGTTGAATTTTATCACAATATACTGACAGGTCCAAATTTTCTAAAACAAAAATTAACCTTATAACCTTGATTAAGGCAGGATTTATTGCAGTGCTCTTGTAGTAGATTGCATTAGTCTGTGCATTAGGGAACCTAATAAACTGGCATTTGCAAGTAGTTTTCAGTACATATATGTCAGGATAAAAACAGGGGCCCTGTTTTTATTTTCAGTTTTATATGCACATATTGAAACAGGGATGTTGGAGGTTGTGTGAGGTGATGGAAAGGTGGATGTTTGTATGATTTTAATAGCTGCCTATGGGGTTTACGCTTTACTGGGCTCACCGGAGGAAAAAAAATAGATGAAGGGAAAGAAGCAGAGGGGGTTGCATATTGACACAAACCTGTGTATAAATTTGCCACATTTGTAGAAATGGAAGATGGATGTGGTCTTTGAAAGAGACTTCTTCCAGAAATCTTCTAGAAGATGGTGTCAGTGCCTGTTCAGGCTTTCATTTTAAATCCCAAAGAATAGAGGCCTGTCTGTGTAGTCCCTAGAAACGGAGAGACAGAGAAAAGTGACATAACTAGGAGAAAGTCCGGAAAGAAGGGAAGCAATAATGAAAAAACTAAGTTTGCCATGCCAAGAGCAGTGAGGGAGATTGCAAAACTTAACAGCGTGACTCAGTCGTCTGTCTTCATCTTCGTGAGAAAGATGACCTCAGTTCACCCTTTGGAGCTTACTCACAAAATGACTAAACCTGGTGAAAATACGTGACTATGAAAGTTTCATAATTTGAGCCAGGGTCATAATGAGGTAAACATGTAGCCCCAGATGACCAGGAGGCAAACAAGTGCTGACATACTTCACATACTGTGATTTCTGTTCACAGTACATACTCATAAATCTCGAAATCTGCAAATTAAGATCCATAATGCCGCTCTGAGTTGTATAAGGTTTATGGAAATATTCATGTTGACTTGTTCAAATTTATTTAAGTAGCTAGTACAGTAGTAGGGACCAAACTGGCTGACAGTGTCCTTATTTGTGTTTTTATTTGTTATTGTTTTTGCATTCTCAGAGGGGGGAAGAACGAACCAGAGCCAGAGCAGCCTGTGCCCAGGAAGGTGACCATCCGCAGCCTGCCCTCTGCAGACGATATCGACCCAGACGTACTGGACAGCATGCACTCCCTGGGCTGCTTCAGAGACAAAAACAAACTACTGAAAGACCTGCTCTCAGATGAGTGAGTGAATGGAGGGGCAAACGTGAGGGATGGGGAAAAGGAAGAGATTTAATGTAGAAGAATAAGCACGAGAAGAATGGAAGGGAGTTAGTAAGGAGAAATACATTTTTAAAAAGTGAGGTAGTGTGTGTTGAAATAGGAAAAATGGTTGTGTGGGTGTGTGGTGTACACAATTGGCCTTGGTTTTTCCCCGGCTCTTATGAAATCCTGTGAGCCTGTCACTTCAGATGTCAGAAACCATAGATCACTTAACCGTTATCACACAACGCTTATACCACTTGCTACTGGATACATTCCCCCAAACTGATCTGAACTGATCTCACACTACGAACATGCTCCTGGGTCACACGGTTTATGTTCTGCTGCTCATGTTTGTATCTCCGTTACACGTGTTTGAGTTTTTCGCTCCTGTGAATTTGCATTTGTGCTTATGATACTTTGCCCCCTGTTTTTATTTATATGAGCATTTCTTTTCTTTTCTATCTCTTTTCCCTCTATTTTACATTTTCCCAGCCTCTCTCTTTTAATACTAAATGAACATTACTATCTCACTTTCCCCTCTCCCCATCTCTTCCGTTTGCCTCCTTTCTCATGGGAGCATCCCGTAATAGTGCTGGACTGGAGGAAAATCTGCGGTCTCCATCTCCCCTCCCTTGGTTCATTTTAGCTGAAGTTGCAGGTCCTTGTCTCTTTGCCTCCTACTGCTTTCCAATCTGTCTTTATTATGGAGGGCCAATCCCTTTGCCTTTTGCATAGAGAGTATTGGCCTAGAGGCTAAAGATATTAGGCCTCCTGATTTACTGGGAAAGAAAAGGATGAACTCATACGTTTTGATACTTTCATAAACTTACCAGCAGACGCTGCATATGGAAATAGGGCACATCCTAAAAAATACATGCAGAATATTATATGATGGCTTAATGATCTGTGAAACTAAACTTTTGTTTTAATGATGGAAGCTATTTAGTAGCTGTTTCACAATGAACCAAAAACGATTAAAGAACATTAATCATAGTGAAGGTTTTTACAGTTTAATGTCTTGGCCTTTAAGCACTTGCAGACCTTGCTGGTGCACACATGTACACTGGGGTCCAAAAGTCTGAGACCACTGGGGAAATGGTCTTAGACTTTTATATACTATACTATATATTCACTGTATATAAACGTTTTTAGTACACACCTTAGTAATCTGATGGTGTGCATGATTGTGTAGGTATTATTTCAATGGTCTTTTTATTTTCCCCTCTTTTGCAGTGACAACCAAGAAAAGATGATCTACTTCCTGTTGCTGGACCGTAAAGAGAGATACCCAAGTCAGGAAGACCAGAATCTGCCCCCTCGCAATGAGATTGGTGAGGCTTGAGCAGAAAATATAAGCATAGATAAAGAACTGTGTGACAAGTAAATAAAATATCAAGGAATGGCAACTAAAGAAAAGAGCATATCAAGAGAAAATAGAAATAAATAAGTAAACACAGTATATCTGAACAATAGCACTATTTGACTTGAATCTTTACTTCAAATGGCTTTTTACACAGACAAAACAAGCCAGTTTAGACAAGAATAATACTCCAAGAAGTTAACTCATGAGTGTTCCGACTGTCTGAACCATTCTGAAGTGTTTTCCTCCCTCTGAAGGAATTGGATGAGCTCCAGTAGCAGTGGATTGACTCTACAGTAGAAAAAAGCTTTCTGTTTATTGAAAATAAACAAGCTTCTCAATGCAATATAGTAGCAGAAATAGAAGGTGTCAATAGGCCATATATTTTATTTATTTATTTATTTTTTTCAGCCGCGACTGCTTCAGTTCAGATATTAACTCATCGAAAAAAATAGATGCTCCAATTCAAACACCACAACCCAGCACACATTTCCACCCACAGAAATCTGAGCAGAGACAGAGATGCTCTACTTAGACTTCCGCCAGAGTTATTTTTCTGACAAGAGTGCAGCAATAGGAGGAGTATTATGTGCAAGTGTGTGTGTGTGTGTGTGTGTGTGTGTGTGTGTGTGTGTGTGTGTGTGTGTGTGTGTGTGTGTGCATGCGCGCACTGTGAGATACCGACATTTTGATGAATAGACTCCCTCTTCAGTGAATGTGATACAGTCAATACTGTGGCCATTAGTTCAAGGTCTGGGAGGTAACCATTACTTATTCACTATTAGTTAAATTGTCAATGTGATCAGCACTAAACATCACTCAAACACTCACACATATGCACACAAAACTGTGGAAATACACACATTAACACGCAGAGAGGACATCAGGTTGAATTGTGTTTGCTCTGAACCGGCCAGATCCTCCAAGGAAGCGGGTGGACTCTCCCATGTTGAACCGACACGGCAAGAGGAGACCAGAGAGGAAGTCCATGGAGGTCCTCAGTGTTACAGATGGAGGCTCGCCTGTGCCGGCCAGGAGGGCTATCGACATGACGCAGCATGGACAAAGGTATGTGTGCAGGTGAAACGAAAAAGTGAAAAAAAAATTTTAATATAAATTTCAAATGAACAAATAGAGATAGACGTAGTCCTCTGTGAGTGTGAGTGTGAGTGAGAGTGAGAGTGAGAGTGAGAGTGAGAGTGAGAGTGAGAGAGAGAGTGAGAGAGAGAGAGAGAGAGAGAGAGAGAGAGAGAGAGAGAGAGAGAGAGAGAGAGAGAGAGAGGTTTATGTATGTGTGGAGGCTCTCGCAGCCCAGTGGTGTTTCGGAGGGCCTGACAGCGAGCCTGGCTCTGATGTCAGCAGGTTACATTGTGGAAAAACATAAACAGAGACTGACTCTCTGCTCGCTTTGTCTCCTGTCTCACTGTAGTAAATCAGTGTACAGTAAAAGCTTGGATATTCCTGACGCCAGTACAAAATGCAGCAAAGAAGAAAGGTATTCACTTGTCAATCGCTCCCCACGCTTTCACCTCCTCTTTGCTCCGTGTCTCACCCTCATGCCAGGAAACGTCCATGGCAGAAGTTAAGATGCAGTGGAGCTTTCTGTTGCTTTGTTTTACATGGCGATGACATGTGCAGCATGTGGCAGCTTCACAGGTCTGTTTTAATAAGCTGTAGGTCATCTGAAAAAAAAAAAGTGAGAACTATTGGGTCCTACAGAGTCAACAGCTTTAGGATGGCAGCTCCTAAAGTTCAACTTAACTCATAATTAAGTTAATTTTCAAACTGAGGAAGACTGCGCATTTGCAATTCAGAGCCTTAATATCTACAACTCCCCCTTTTCCGGTGTTAGCTCAATTATCTCTTTTTTTTTTTTTTCCGTAATCTGAATGCATTGATAATCAGTTTCTCCCATACTGTGTCCCACTTTCTCCAGATGCAGAACATTTCTCCATTTCCCTTTTTTAGAAATGTTCGAGTCAAGCAAGAACCACACCCAGACAAGGCACAGAGGGCTGACTTGAAAATCTATTTCCTCATCTTATTTCAACAAGCAATATATCATCACACACATCACACATCTCTGCTCAGAGGCAGTGACATTTGTGACAGCGGGGGAGATTGACTCTGAGGGGGTGATAACCTGATTTGCCTAATGATAGGCAGATTGGCAGAGTGCTGGGAACAGCTTTCAGATGTATAGGATGTTAAAATGCAGAGGCAGTGAGTGCGTGGACTATATAGATAAAAAATATAGTTATAATGTTGAAAATTCATCCAAATGGTAAATACATGAATAACTCCTCACCTAGCAGTTTCGCTATAACAAAATATCAAGAATTTATTTCCCCAATTCAGGCCACTGGGAGAAGCCACTTCAGAAGTTTTAAATCCATTTCAAGAGCTCCCACCTCTAAACACTTCTGCTTAATTCTTTCTGTCCTCTGGTGCCTCTGAATTTCAGTTTAAGATTCATCTTCTTGTGTTTCATCGCCTCCACTCCACTCCTTCATCCCTTCGGGCGATCTGAGTCTTATCTCTTCTTTATTTAAAGGTTGCGTTAGTGTCGAAGCCGCCTTTTTCTGCCCTTCACTCCGACTCATCTGTTTCAGTCAAGTCTAGAATTTCAAAACAGGCCAGTTTACAATGACTTTATCGAGCATCAGTAATAACTTCTTAAACACCAGTTCATATATCATCAATAACTGAATGGAGTGAGCAATAAAGGGCACTGAAATGAGTGGTTTGAACCTTTATTCAAAAGAGGTTTACATATAAATCTCAGTAAGTTCTAGCTCGCAGCATATGAAATAGGTTTGTGTCGGAGTCCTACATATATCAGCAGCCACAGTCATTAAAAGAAGCTCCCCTGCATCTTTCCTCCATGCTACTTTAAATCAGTGTGGGTTTTTTTTTTCTTCATATCCCTCCGCCCAAATCTCTCTCAGGGGCTCCTCCTTACCCTTTCATATCTGCTCTCTCTCGCTCTCTCTCTCTCTCTCGTGGTCCCTTGTGTGCTGCTGACCTTCAGTTCCAAACACCCCCCTCTGTTAGTATGGAATTGCTATGCTAATGTGGAAATGCTGCTAGTTTTTCTCTGTCTGGCTTCCTATCAGCTGTGGTGGGTTGGAGGCGGGGGGAGTCCTGTACCCTCCGCCTCCAAATCAAATCAAATCTTTCTCTCTCTTTTTCTCTCTCTCTCTCTCGCTATACGTCTCTTTCACCCCCACTGCAATTCATAGCTCTCCAGCTGATCAGTGAGGGGGGGAAAAAGATGTTGGTAACAAAGTCTGTGTGAAACTGGATTTTTGTTGTGTTTTTGAACTTTTCTGCCTATCACGTCCTTGTATGCACTTTGTTTGATCATGTGCCTGCTTCTGGGTGTGTGTGTGTGTGTGTGTATAGATGATAGTGTTGGGGAGGCACATACGTAGCAGAATAACGTCCAAAGATTTGACTGACTTTTTCTCTGAACCTAACCTTATCTTTCCCCGACAGCAAACTTTTGTCGACAGCACAGAAGATTCATGGAACTTCAGATCAGAGGGCGTCAGAGAGAGGCCTGACTTTGAAACATGTGTTTTGACAGGATACATTTCCACCAGCGTAAATGGTGGAGGAGAGAGAGGGGGAAACGGTTTTTATCAAAAATTACACAACGAAAATGCCTGAACCTCGATCCTTATCCAGCGTTTTGCCTCGCATATCTCGTACGGGCAGTTACGATCCGAGCAACTGCCCAGGCTACATTTTCATACATGCGATTGGTGATTCGACTGCTCCTGTGAAGTATAATTGAATAGATTTGGGATAAATCCTTCAGTAGCCGTGTTGTACAGAAAGACACATGAGGACATTCTCACACGAATGCCCATTTCATTCTTTATATACCCAAAAGTACCTTAAAAAGACATTTAAAGCTAAACTCAAAGCACAAGGAATCCCACTGATTTAATTTTAAATCTTAACAACATGCCAGAAGAAATGAAGGGAGGTTAATGATATGTAAATGAAATATGGAAAAGTGCTGCAGTGTGAAGAAGAGAATATCAATTGATTTTTTTTTTTCTCTTTACAGCTTTGCTCTTGTTGCTTCATGCAGTTTGAATGTGTTGGGTTAGTCAGAGCAGTCTTAATAAGTCAGGCTCTCATGCTAATTATTGACTCTAATTTATCTAAGAGGCTCAAATGAGCACAAATAAAGCACCTTTAACACTGATCTCTACAGCAGAAACTGCAGGGGTCTTACTACATTTAGAAATTTGAGGAGCTGAGCTGTGAATATTAATGCACCAAGTCCTCAGGGAGTTGTCAGGGCTCAGGAAAAGGAAATGAATTTAAACAGCGTGTTGATTTATTTGAATATCTACTCCACGTAAAGGAACTCCATCGGCAGGACAAAGTCAATACAGAGGAGGAAGAAAGGGAGGAATAGAACTTTATCCACTTGCCTTAAATCATGCTAGCAGAACACTTGTATTGTGTTTTTGGCTTTGGCAGTGTTATTCATTTGCTGTTTGACTCCTGGCACCATCCTTTTTCGCTTTGCTTCTTTTTCGTTTTATTTCAGTCCATGCCCTCATCGCAGAACCTCTTGTACTTTTTCCACTCCCCACAGACCAACATTAGACCCCCACGGGTGCTTTGGATAGGTCTCTGACACAGCCGGTGGGTCATACACGCAGGACAATGGGCCCATTCCAAAATAGGCTCATGGGAAATGTTACTGTGAGGACTAATGGATAATAGAAAGACTAGAATAGGTGGCCTACACATATATGGGGGGCAAGCACACTCTTGTGATATCTGGCAATGCAGGTAGTTTTGTTTCATTTGTCCAGGTTTTGAGATTGTCCTTCAGGTGATGAGCCAAATGGAAATATTTTTATGGTAGTGAAGAAGTATTCAGATCCATTATTTCCATAAAAGCTGCAATATCACAATAGAAAAATGTTCTCTCACAAGTTAAAGTCACAAGTGAAGCTTAGTTTAGTAAAAGTATTGAAGTATTAACATCAGAATGTACTTAAAGTTTTGTAGGCATGCTCATTATGCAGCAGTCAGTGTTATATTGTATATTTGACTTTGAATTTAATATTGTACTTAACCTGTAATAGTTGCTAAATATTTTCACATTTAGGGACTACCTTTTTACCAAAGAGGTAGTCTGTAGGAGACACAGTGTGGTCTGTGTTTTTTCCTGGGACATTGATTCTGTAAAGAGAAGTTACTTTAGGTATACTTTAGGGTTATTTCCAATTTTTTTAAAAACTTTCTGA
Source organism: Seriola lalandi dorsalis (assembly GCF_002814215.2). Taxonomy (NCBI): domain Eukaryota; kingdom Metazoa; phylum Chordata; class Actinopteri; order Carangiformes; family Carangidae; genus Seriola; species Seriola lalandi. Next base: position 1,768,941 of record NW_019525106.1, on the reverse strand, counting down.
ATGGCTAGAAAATACAAGAGAACATGTTTTTTTTTTTTTGTAAGGGTGAACTGACCCTTTAAAGCAAGCAAGCGCACACATAGACACAAACCACAGGGCTGAGCTGACTCCAGCATCTCCTCTCCGACTGATTAAGTAACGTGCCGTCTTTGTTTCTATATAGATGATAAATGATGGCTTAGTTGTGTATGCTGTTCACTACAAATAAAACACTCGTCGACAATAATTCATCATCTCTCAGAAGCAAGGGGTTGAGCCTCTGACAGTCCATTACTGTACAGCATAACCATCTGAAACATTAGCTTTATAGACCCGCCGGTCCAACACTAACAGATGCAGAGTGCCTCGAACAATATGCTCATAATGGCCTGAGGATGCTGTGTTTTGGCCACGTTTAGATGAAGTGCAATTGGCTATGTGCGGACAGGCGCTGTTGTGAGCAACTGTGGGCATGTCTCAGTGGACCAAAGGAATTAAATGTAAATGATAGCAACTGTCTGGTCAGCTGTGCTATGAAACAAGAAATCCTAGCCAACGTGGTCTCAGCATCGCCTACTCATGTGTGCGCGAGTGTGTGCAATAAATACACTCACAGAAGGGGCAGTGGGAGAATTACAAAAATAGCCAGAGAGTGGGTGTTTCTATATTTTCCTCTCTCTCTCTCGTGGTAGCTGTTAGTGTTGCGTGTCTTCTGTTCTGTTTGTGTGTCTGTGCCTCTCAGGAGAAAGATTGCTGTTCTAGTATCAGTTCTTTCTTTAGACACAGCATCAGTGTCTTTTTTTTTTTTTTTTGGTTACTCACAAAAACCATGTACATAGTTTTTGTGTCCATGTTTGGATGTCTCTATGGTCCAGCATTAGGAATGAGCATCAGTCTCCATTACTCCATCCATCCCTCCCATCCTTCATTCCTCCAGCCCTCCCTCATTCCTCCATCACTTGAGATTGCCTCATTTTCCCCTCACATTTGTCCATCAGGGCTTCCTCTTCAACCAAGCAAGTTAAGAAAGAAAAAAAAACACGAGTGGTATTTTTTACCTTTTCATCTTTTCAGCAAGAAACAACACATCTGTAGGGCCTGGCCGCATGTTCACAAATATATCAATGCTGAGATGGAGAGAGAAAGAAAGGGAGAAAACGAAGGGGTTATTATTAGATTGAATGACAAAAAGGAACAGTGTTGTGACAGTGAGCAGCTGGTGTTTCCGAGTGTTGACAGGCGCTGTTTTTGTGGTTATGTGTGTGTGTGCGTGCGTGCATTTGATGGAGACAGATTGTCCTGTGATTGTTCTTTTCTGAGCAGGGCTCGGTTCATAGGGGTTATTGACGGCATCTGCGGGGGAAAAGAAAAACATGACAAATGGCACTCAACCAAATGGCCCACTTCATTTCCCCCACCTCAAGAAATTTTCTACTGATCCAGTGCAAAGGCCTGAAAAGTCAACATGTCTGGTTTATTAGCAAACTACAGACAGGGCAGGAAGCTAATTTGAATTCCAATCTGTGGAAAGTAGTGTATAGATTCGCAGGGGAAGCTGCAGTTAAATCAACATATTTGAAACCGAAGTTTGAGCTTAATTGGTTTCAGGCTAATTGCTGGGAGTCAATGTTAGTTTTGTGCTGTTACTGTGTTGTAGCGCTCTCACCTTCTTTGTGTGGATAGGTGTTGTCTTTGCAGAGGGCTTGGTAGCAATGTGTGTGCTTAGTATGATGGTGCCATATGCTGTAGTGCTTTCTAACCATGTTCAACATGTAACCTCCAAGCTCTCACCTCCACCTGTGTTTAGGTATGCATGTTGATCCCACAAATTACCTCTGCCCCTGTTTGTGTTCTTGCTTGTTTGTGCCACAGGTCGCGGTCTATTAGTGGAGCCTCCTCTGGTCTCTCCACCAGCCCCCTCAGCAGCCCACGGGTAAGTCACAACCCTCAGTGGACTTTCAAAAAACACACGCACACACACATATACAACACACACCTATCTAGTTGTTCACATTCAGGGATAACTGCCATCCAACTACTGCTGATCCCATCTTATTGCTGTCATCTTATTGCTGTTTATGTCAGCAAGAGAAAATAAAGACGCTCACCGCAGCTTCATCGCAGCGTCGTCTGCCCTTTAACAAAACACAGAAAGCAATATCACTGTATCTCTCTGCAAATGCAATGTTGTTCTACTGTTCCACTTTATTATTAGTCTGCGATATAGTATGTTATTCCACTCCATAAGTCTTAATCCACAGTTAAGATTGACCTTTTTTGTTTTGAGGAAGCAGGGATCCACTATGATGAGCTCTTCATATCCGGTGTTAGATCAGGCTTCACAGTCATCACAGTGTCTGTGTAGTTTGCGTCTTTCTTTCAACTCAGCATGCTGACGTGACAGCAGAGCAAACTTTCTCTACCACCCCCCAAAAGCCTCTTCTCTCTGCTTATTATCCCTCTCTCTGTTTTCCATGGCCTGAGCTCTGTGGAAATCCAGCTCAGGGAATGCTTCAGAAAATCCCAATTTTTTTTTCTTTTCTTTTTTTTTTTTTTTTTTCTTGCTCTTGCTCAGAGCTGAGGGAGCTTGCGGTAAACTTTTTCCAGTCGACTAACCTGAGAAGGCTCGAGATTAGCCAGGATCCTAAGACGAGCTCCTCACGCCACACAGGTTCTTTCAGGCTGATCTGAAAGGGAAATTGATTTCTCAGACCTAACCCAAAGCCTGGATTGTGCTCTCAGCGAGAGGCTCTGTGTGGGGTTATTTTCTCAGATCTGTGTCTGGAAAAAAGGAGGAGGTGTCCAAGGAAAATACTTGATCAGTGCACCATTGTGGCTGCTATTTCACCATTACAAATCAAACAGATCAATGAAACTGGAAATTTCACAGCAGAGACAACATAATAGTGTTCCTCTTGTTATTGAGACAGCCCAAAATTGTTCTCACAGCTGGCCTTATGTCTCTCACACCTGTGTCTGCTTGGTGTTGTCTGCTAGCAGAGCCCTGTATGTTTTAATCAAGTCCAACCTTAATCACGTCTTGTTTTAACTTTTTAAAGATTGTGTACATTGCTTGCTGTTTTTGTTGTTCCCATTTTCCCTGTTTTCTTTTGACACAAGTTACTCAATGGCCTAACTGCATGTTTTTTTTTTTCCTTTTCTGTCTTTCTTGTTTACAATGCCTCCATCTCTCCCGTGAATGTACACTTCTCGCCTGCCTCTATGTTCTTGGGCTGCCTCTGCTTCTTCCTGTGTGGTTGTTTGTTCTGCCACCTTTTTTTTTTATTTCTTTTATTTCTTTGTTTTTGTGTTTGTGTGCTTGCATGTGTCCCGTGTGTTTTTCTTTGTTGTGTTTTCCTCCTCCACCTGTTGTGGCTGCTGGCTGTGTTGTGCCATGTGTCCTCTAACTCCAGCCTGTCAGAAAGTTTGGTGTACCGCCTCAGACCCCAGACTTGCCACAGTCCCCTAACACCAGCCCATGCCCATCCCCAGAGCCAGTCCTCAATCGCACAGGCCCGCGCATCTCCACCCCCAACTCACTCGCTCCAAACACCGAGCCCCTGCCGGCAGAACTCAACAAGACGCAGACGCTCCCTGCCAAGCCCAAAGTTATCCCAAAGCCCCTCCAAGCCACACGATCCAACCCGCTCCCCGATAGCTCCCCAGATCCAGCATCTGCAGCCAAATCAGAGCCCTCCACTCCCTGCCAGCTCCCATTGCAGCCGCCCTCTGCCTCTGTGCCCCCCACCCCTACTTCCCCATCCTCCCCATCCTCCCCCTTTTCCCCATCCCCCATCCCCAGTGCTGCCATCCAGAACAGCCCCCATGTGCGGCGCTCCCATTTTGCTGCCAACCCCCAGCTCTCTGTGCCCTTCAGCCCAGTGGTGCCGCTGTCGCCCATCCGGCTGCACCACTTTCACCCCGTGGCACCGGCGCCTTCTTCATTCACTGATCACCCACCCAAATCTATCCCCCTCATACAGGTTACCCCTCACCCCTCCCCTCGAGGCAGCCCCCTCCCCACCCCAAAGGGCACCCCAGTGCACACTCCCAAGGACAGCCCAGCTGGCACCCCCACCCCAACGCCGCCCCCCAGCCCCTCCATTGGAGGTATGCCGTGGCGGACGCGTCTCAACTCCATCAAGAACAGCTTCCTGGGCTCACCACGCTTCCACCGCAGGAAACTCCAAGGTACTGACATCACAGCAGATACAAGATTTGTATGGCAAATACTGAATAATCTTGCACTGTTATGAATCTTATTGAGCCCACTCGTGTGATATGTGTGTGTTTTGCTGAGCTTTAACCTTTGTCTGATCTTTGGCCCTGCTCACACAGTTCCCACACAAGAGGAGATGTCCAGCCTCACACCAGAGTCTTCCCCAGAGTGAGTAGACGCTGTGCTTTTTGAAGCCACCACCACTATCATAACTATGCATAACCTGTCAGCCCCTCACTCGCTGGCTCAAACAGCCTCGCCCTTGATAGCATGATGTTTTGGAAAGTATTACATCCATGAATGTTTGATTTTTGCCTGCTGAGTTCCCTGTAATGACCTCAGGTCTGGTCTAGGTTGGAGAAGCAGGAGGTAGTGGGTTGGTTATGAGGGAAGGAAGGTAGCCTGTGTGATGTTGATGAGCGCCCAGGGGCCGGAAAACTCAAGGTTGGCCTAGATATGCCAGTTTGATTGGCTGGCTGGCTGGCTGTCTGGCTTGGCCATTTCCACCTGGCTGGAAAGAACATCCTGGCTGGAAGGAGGTGGAGAGCTGGCTAGAAAAGATCTTCTCCTAGCTGGGGCTGGCCTGCACACCTACATACACAGTCATACAGCAGCTGTAACAGGCTTCTTACAGTAGAACAATGGGCCCCTTAATGTCTCTGCAGACATTATAACATTATGTAAGTCTTTATTTATTTAAGTCTTATGAAGTTTTCCTCTTTTTGCTGAATTTTGAGTCGTGCTAATCCATCAACATTTTCAAAAATCTTATTAAATATTAAAATGCCAGAAAACAGGAGTCCATATGGCTTATTAGTGGGCGCAGGTAAACCTGGTGTGAGGCCAGTAGAGAATTCATCTACTTCTGCCCCTTCTGGACCTACAGTTCTGTTCACAGAAAGGGTCAATTATCTCTCTCTCTCTCTCACACACACACACACACACATTTGCACATACCCAGTTGCAAAGAAGGTGAAATGTCAGACAACTTTTCTCCCCTACACAGTTTTAGCTCATTTCCCACAGGGCTATACTCCGTTTGCTCCTTTCCATTTCCCCAGAGCTGCAAAGAGAGAGAGCGAGAGAAAAAGCGCTCTTTCGCTGCTCTCCATTTTTCTGGATGGATAGATGGAAATAATGGGTAAAATAAGAAAGCAAATAAGGGTGCAAACAACACAAAACATAAACAATGCAAATATACAGCTTAAATCTGTGTTTTCTTCTTCTCGTCTTTCCTCGCAGACTTGCCAAAAAATCCTGGTTTGGTAACTTCATCAACCTGGAAAAAGAAGAGCAGATCTTCATTGTCATCAAGGACAAGCCTCTCAGCTCCATCAAGGCAGACATCGTTCAAGCCTTTCTCTCGGTACACACACCACTTTTTGTCTTTTTTTTTCTCTGCCTCTCCTGCCCCCACCATGACATCTTCCTCCGTCTGCCCCCTGACCCCCATGCCCCAACCTTTTCTCTCTATCTCTTCATGTGCGCATGTAGCTGTATTACCTGTATGTCTTATGACTGGTGCAGGATGTTGCGTTTTCTAACAGCAGCTGTGATTTCCTATGCTATGAGGCAGCTTCTCTCTGAGCATTTGCTAACATGCTTCTGATTCATGTAGCATTTCAGTAAACTGCTTGTGTTCAGCACTTCTATTTTCTCTCTGACTGCAGACTCACTTGGGGTCAATAGAAAATCAACAAAGAGCGTTCATCATTAGCATATAGATGCTTTGCCCTCAGTAGTGTGTATTGAGCTTGTGTGTGTTTATGTGCATATTTAGATTTGGCGCAAGAAGTTGCGAAATAGTGTATATTGTATCTGTGTGTGTGTGTGTGTGTGTGTGTGTGTGTGTAATGTATTTATAATAATGTGGATGTACAAATACATGAAGGCAATGCCGGGGTTTCTCAGTGAGCGCAGCAGAGTAAGTATCAACAAACATTCAGCAGTGGTAGTTGATATTCAGTGTACATAATTGAACAGAACCTATCCTCACCCCGGTTAGATTTAACAAAGTCTAAGTAAATGCAAACTCTGCCAGTGCAGGTCAACGTCAATCTGTTTCCCCATCCCTGGAGGTAGCTATTTTCTCCTCTGGGTTATGCTAGCTTGTATTCCAGACAGGAGATTGACACCTGAATCAGTGGAATTATACCTCCCAGCACACTCACATTAATGGAATGTCAAACCCTCTCCAGCACTATGGCGAAATGTGACAATTTCAGAGCTCACCTGTTCATTGGGCATACAAATTCATTTTAGGTGGGAGAGTGCAATGTTGTTGGATGACTCAAGATTACATTAGCTTAAGTCTCCCTGGCATGCATGGCTACTCCCTGAGGCATTAATCTCCTTAGAGTTTCAACTGTGGCTCGCAGTATGTGGAGGGTATTTTAATGAGGGTTTATTCACCTTGTCATTTGCAAGGTGTGGGAGAAAAATTAAACATCAATGCTCCCTATGTATAATCCCATTACTCGCCTCCTTTTTCTACCCATTTTTATTCCTATCTCTGTGTCTTTGTCCATTTTTCCTGCGCTGACTCCTCTTCTTCTTCTTTTTTTTTTCTCTCTCCCAGATCCCCAGTCTGAGTCACAGTGTGATCTCTCAGACCAGTTTTCGAGCAGAGTACAAGTCCACAGCCGGCCCTACAGTCTTCCAGAAGCCGGTCAAATTTCAGGTGGATATCACCTACACGGAGAGCACAGCTGCCACTAAGGAGAATGGCATCTACTCTGTCACCTTCACCCTGCTCTCAGGTCAGGACACTCATGCACCCATCAGGAGATTATCCATCTACTCATATTCTATACATACTTATCCAGCCTGCATGTATCTGGAAAGAGGCATGATGCCTCATTACTGTGCACAGACAGTAATGAAAAGCAATGGATAAAAAAAAAAAAAACAAAACAAAAAAAAAAACACAGTTTTTTGTTTTTGTACTTGAGCAAAACAGGATGCCTTGAATTTAGAGGGAGGGAGCTGGTTACCTTTCTTGTGGACAGTCCACACCGAAACGGTCAAGTTCAAAGCCAGGAAATTCCTTCTGTGAGACAACAGATCAGGGGACAGAGCTACGTACAGTATTATGTAATCTTGAGTAGTCGGTCTTCGGGTCTCATCACACTCACAGAGGTCTTTTGAAATTCAAGCTCATACATCTCTCTCTGAAAAGTGCGGGGAAGACCGTCCTTAAATGTCAAGTGGGATGCTGTCACACTTCAAACTAATAAAATTACACTGTGAAAAACTGTGTTTGTATCCAGCCAACAAATAAACCAGAAGTGCTGTTTTGCAGAAGTGGGTGTTTTTCGAACTCGCTGCCAGCGAGAACGGCTGCCTAAGGATTTTCAAAGTTCTTGCAATCCTGAATACTTGATAAGATTTTCCTCAAACCTCCCTGAGCGTAACAAGATGAGGTCTGGCTATGCAAGATTACATACTATTGCAATCACGCGTGCATGCTTTGTCTCGCAGAACCACATGCATGATCTATTTCGCTCTCTGACACACAGAGTCACAAACACAAACACACACACACACACTCAAGTGGGGGCACATTAGAGCTGAATGGGATGTAATAGTGGCTGTTTTGAACCTGCTGGTTCTTCCATGTCACTGACCATATACTGTACACAACAGGTAGACAGCAGGAGCTCACAGTAGCACTCTTCTCTGGGCTCCATTTATGATCTCAGGCTTTCTGAAGCTTTTCCAGCTCACATTTCACACCATGCACCGTGTGTGTGTGTGTGTGTGTGTGTGTGTGTGTGTGTGTGTGTGTGTGTGTGTATGCTTCCTCTCTCCTCACCTTTATTTTTTTCTTCTCTCGGTTATTCCATCTACATATTTTCTATACTTCCGTAAAATTTCTACACATATTTTACACGTCTTCCTGTTGCTAGCATGATGCATCTGATTATGTCAGTGTTTCCTCTGTGTGTTTGCATGTGTCGTATTTAGGACCCAGCCGGCGCTTTAAGCGAGTAGTGGAGACGATTCAGAGCCAATTGTTAAGCACACACGACCAGCCTGGAGTCCAACAGCTGTCTGGTGAGTAAGAACTTCTTTTTCAAAAAGGAAAAAAGAAAAAGAAAATTCAAAATCTTTTCCAAAACCTCTTCACCTTTACCCCTACCGCCTCATCCGCTCATCCCACCCCCCTGACGAACACCTCTCACCGCTGAAGCTAAGCTAAATCCTGCCCTCCTCTTCCCCCGTGCTTGAAATCCCTGAGCCACTCTCCGCTTCTCGAAGCGGCTTCCTCTGCATGCCTGCGCCTCACTGCCATGAAATGGTGGGAGTTGCTCTCAAGCACCGACTGCGGGTCAAATGTTGTCTCGTTGCCCTGGCAGTGAAGATTAGAGTAGAGGTAGGGTAAGCTGATTCGCATTCTGTTACTCCTACTTCCAAGACTGATCATCGGAGCTTGTCACCATGGCAACACCACTGCACCTCAACACACTCCCACAATGCACTGCACTGCACAGAGACACCACACCTGACAAGCGTTCTCTCTCTTGCTCTTTCTCTCCTCTCTGTATGCCTCTTAAATATGACCCCCCTCCCCCTTTCGCCCCCATCCACCAGCCTCTTTTGGCTCCTCTAAATGATGCAAAAGCTCTGTCGGCTAACCTCAATCACCATCTAACTGTTCACCTGTGAACTTCATGGCATTATTAGAACCTCCCTCTTCTTCCTTTCGTCTTCTCATCGATCTCGGGGTTGAGTCCCTGAACCTGTTCTTCCACCGCCGTGTCTATGTCCAATTCTCCCTCAACACACAGTCTGGATGATGAGGAGAAAAAGAAGAGAGAAATAGAGGATTCTACTCCTCCCTGTCTGCTCTGAGCGTGTCCTTCCTTGTGAATCACTGCTGTGTTGGTGTGCGCCTCAGTCACCATCCTCTTGACAACAGCTCCACCTGCTGGTCAGACAGGGCAACACCATCAGCCGAAAATCCATTTTTAACAGGAGGAGGTGTGCTGTTGTATTCTTTGGATATCAACTTCATCCTGTATGTTAATCATACTCTTGGTGCCTGCATATTTGTGTCTTCCTCTTTCCTTTTTAAACCCATTTTCCAGTTCCATGTCTGATACCGCGATATTACTCTCACTGGCATTCAGGAATGAACAGCAGTCGTGACAGCTGTTATGATATTTGTTTTGATATTTAACACTCTGTTCAATCATTGCTGTGCCTCAGTAAGTTTACCAATTACTTGTGATCATTTATATTGTCGAGCTAATTAACAGGCTGAGGTGTGGGAAGGGTAAAATTAGAATAAATCGCATTAGATCGGGTTTTAATGACTGCTGTGTGTCTCTGTGCAGCAGAGATGACACTGTAAGAGTAACATTCAGACTATGTATAATATGAGATCTACTTAAAGCAATAGATAGTGAGTGAGGATATAACAGAACATATATTAATTCATTGGTAATAATTATAGCCGAGAAAGGTCAGTCTAAATTTAGTTCATGTCTTCATGTATCAAACAATATAATAATAATCTTAAAACAATATCAGATCAATATCAATACGTGCTTGAAAGCTTTGTTAAACTAATTTTCCTCCATCCCCTGTCTTTCCTTTGACCTCCTAACACAGCTGCAGTGCATCCTCACCACAGGGCCTTTAAAATAACAGAAGCCAGTGTCTGTAATTAAGAACAGTGATGGCTTTGCATACCAATGTGTGTCAAACAAAAGGCCTCATCAGGTCTTGGTCATTGTGTTCCCTAACCACCATTAACAGCAGCATACCTGAGAGCCAAGCTTAGGAAGACAACAGAAGGGTTGAACAACACAAGGAGTAGGGTAGAGGAACGTGGCAGACACACAGTAGAACTACAGAGGAGAAGCGTTCATCTAGAGGGTTGTGTCTCTGGTTTATTGAACAGCTGAGATCATTTAGTTTCATGAGTATCCTGCAATTTTTGAAAATGTGCAGATTAGGCTAGAGTGAAGTGAAAACATGAGACAGGAAAGAAGGAGCATTAGGGGGAAGTTGGCTGCAACCATTTTCCAGCTGGATAATGGAGCAGTCAAAACCAACTGTGGCACACACACACACACACACACACACACACACACACACACACACACACACACACACATTCTCTCATTCATGCTTAGATGAAGTTTGACTTCATCTCCAGGCTTCTGCAGACACAGTCTTCACACTGGCAGTGCAAACTAACGCAAACTAGCCACGAAAGAGATTCCAGTTTCCAACAGCCTTATATTAAGTGCTGATACACAGACCAGTCCAGTATATGTGTGTCTGTTTGTGTGTGTGTTTTGTCATCTGTGCAGCACCCCCACCTGTTTTTACTGATGTTGTCACTGTTCATTTGTCGGCCCACAGGACTCTGCATATTGTGCAAGTGGATCTTCTGTCAAGTGTTCAGAAACAGTGCTGCTGTTTGTGATTGATACTTCCCAGAGATGTGCTGTGTGTGCACCATTAACAAAGAGAACATTAACTCTTTATTTGCTCGATTTCTCATGTTTGGTGTCCTTACCACTCCGCCTACCTGCAGTGGGACCATTAAGGCCCTGCAGAAAAAAAGTGAGCATGTTTAGCTCCATGCATACTTTCCTACTTACACACACACACACACACACACACAAACTCTCTCTAAATGTGCTTATAGCAAATGAACTTGTATGATTTAGCATATCCACCTATTTTATTGTCAGATTAAACAGTATTTATGACCTAAGTGCAAATCATCACAGTTTTGACTCTATTGTAGTGAAATCCTATGAGTTTGACTTCAAGTTGCTGTTCTATAATGATGTCTGCAAAAACTCTATGGGTGATTAGGGTTGGCAAAAGTGGAGGAGACACTGATTTTTTTAATTTTCAAGGATAGCTTTGTCTTGAAGCTCCAAGCTTTTTCATTGTCCTTCTTCCATCACCGGTCCTACTGTTGGCTGGCCAGTCCTGCTCGGGCACACAGACAACGCCCCACACTTATTCTTTTGTGCAGCACACAGTTTATATTTTAAACAAATTTACTGTGGTGTCAGGGTACAGAAGTCCATATTTCTTTAATGGTATAATGAGTAGTCGTTTTATAAGTCATAAAAAACATCATAGTGTAGTAATTTATAAAAATGAAATACTATACTAAGTCATAAAAACAACATTGTATATCAAGTAATGAAAACGGAACAGTACGGCATAAAAAACATCATAGTATACTGAGGTATAAAAACGTCATAGTAATGACATAGTATAGTAGGGCATAAAAACATCATAATATAGTAAAGTATAAAAACATCAAAAAATGGTCATAGTATGATAAGGCATAAAACTTCATTAATATATCATAGTATAGTAAGTCATAAAAGGTCATAAAAACATCACAGTATAATGAGGCATGAAAAGTAATTGTATAGTAAGGCATTAAAAATGTCAAAAAAACACAGTATAGTATGGCATAAAAAGTCATAGTACAGTAAGGCATAAAAGGTCATAAAAAGGGTATAGTATTATAAGGCATAAAAATGGCATAAAACGTCATAATTTAGTGAAGCATAAAAGATCATAAAAACATCATAGCATAATAAGGCATAAAATGACATAATATAGTAATGCATAGAAATGTCAAAAAACTTCATTGTATATTATTGCATAAAAAGTCATTGTATAGTGAGATATAAAAAAGGCATATTGTAATAAAGCATAAAATGTCATAATATAGTAATTCATAGAAATGTCAAAAAACATAATGGTATAGTAAGGCAGAAAACGTCATAAAAACATCTTAGTATACAGTAAGGATTAAAAATGTAAAAAAAAAGTCATAGTATAATATGGCATAAAACATCGTAAAAACGTCATAGTGTAGCATAAAAAGTCATTATATAATAAGATATAAAAAAAATCATAATATAATTAGGCATTAAAAGACATAATATAGTAAAACCCTCAAACCAGGGTTTGAACTCACAACCTCTTCAGTGTGAGACAACAGTCCTAACCATTGTACTACCATGATAGTACCATAGTATAAGCAACTCATAGTATAGCAAGGCATAAAAATTCATGGTATAGTAAGGCATAAAGATGTCGAAATAACGTCATAGTATAGTAAGGCATAAATTCTCATAAAAACGTCATAGTATAGTATGACATAAGATGTCATAGTACAGTGAGCCATAAAAATTTCGAAAAAAAAGTCATGGTATAGTAAGGCATAAAAGGTCTTAAAAACGTCATAATATAGTTAGGCATGAAATTTCATAGTATAGTAAGGCATAAAACGTCATAGTATAGTGAGGCATAAAAATTTTAAAAAACGTCATAGTATAGTAAGGCATAAAAAGTCATCAAAACGTCATAGTATAGTAAGGCATAAAATGTCATAGTACAGTGAGGCATAAAAATTAAAAAAAACGTCATAGTTTAGTAAGGCATAAAATGTCATAAAACGTCATAGTATAGTAAGGCATAAAAATTTCGAAAAAGTTATAGTATAGTAAGACATAAAAGGTCTTAAAAACGGGATAGTATCATTAGGCATAAAATGTCATAGTATAGTAAGGCATAAAATGTCATAGTATAGTGAGGCATAAAAATTAAAAAAAACGTCATAGTATAGTAAGGCATAAAATGTCTTAAGAAACGTCATAGTTGAGTAAGGCATAAAAGGTCTTAAAAACGTCATAATATAGTTAGGCATGAAATTTCATAGTATAGTAAGGCATAAAACGTTATAGTATAGTAAAGCGTAAAAATTTCGAAAAACGTCATAGTATAGTTAGGCATGAAATTTCATAGTATAGTAAGGCATAAAATGTCATAATATCTTCATAGTATAGTAAGGCATAAAAATTTCGAAAAACGTCATGGCATAGTAAGGCATAAAAATTTCGAAAAACGTCATAGTATAGTTAGGCATGAAATTTCATAGTATAGTATGGTATAAAATGTCATAGTATAGTAAAGCATAAAAATTTCGAAAAAAAGTCATAGTGTAGTAAGGCATAAAATGTCATAATAATGTCATAGTATAGTCAGGCATAAAAATTTAGAAAAATGTCATAATATAGTAAGGAATAAAATGTCATAATAACTTCATAGTATAGTAAGGCATAAAAATTTCGAAAAACGTCATAGTATAGTAAGGCATAAAAATTTCGAAAAAAAGTCATGGTATAGTAAGGCATAAAAGGTCTTAAAAACGGGATAGTATCGTTAGGCATAAAAATTTCGAAAAACGTCATAGTATAGTAAGGCATAAAAGGTCTTAAAAACGTCAAAATATAGTTAGGCATGAAATTTCATAGTATAGTAAGGCATAAAACATCATAGTATAGTAAGGCATAAAAATTTCGAAAAACGTCATAGCATAGTTAGGCATGAAATTTCATAGTATAGTAAGGCATAAAATGTCATAATAACGTCATAGTATAGTCAGGCATGAAATTTCATAGTACAGTATGGCATAAAATGTCATAGTATAGTAAGGCATAAAAATTTCGAAAAACGTCATAGTATAATAAGGCATAAAAATTTTGAAAAAAAGTCATAGTATAGTAAGGCATAAAATGTCTTAAAAACGTCATAGTATAGTAAGGCATAAAAGGTCTTAAAAATGTCATAATATAGTTAGGCATGAAATTTCATAGTATAGTAAGGCATAAAACATCATAGTATAGTAAGGCATAAAATGTCTTAAAAACGTCATAGTATACTTAGGCATGAAATTTCATAGTATAGTAAGGCATAAAATGTCATAGTATAGTAAGGCATAAAAATTTCGAAAAACGTCTAAGCATAGTTAGGCATGAAATTTCATAGTACAGTATGGCATAAAATGTCATAGTATAGTAAGGCATAAAAATTTCGAAAAACGTCATAGTATAATAAGGCATAAAAATTTTGAAAAAAAGTCATAGTATAGTAAGGCATAAAATGTCTTAAAAACGTCATAGTATAGTTAGGCATGAAATTTCATAGTATAGTAAGGCATAAAACGTCATACTATAGTAAAGCATAAAAATTTCGAAAAAAAGTCATAGTATAGTAAGGCATAAAGGGCTTAAAAATGTCAAAAGATAGTTAGGCATGAAATTTCATAGTATAGTAAGGCATAAAACATAGTATAGTAAGGCATAAAAATTTTGAAAAACGTCATAGTATAGTTAGGCATGAAATTTCATAGTACAGTAAGGCATAAAACGTCATAGTATAGTAAGGCATAAAAATTTCGAAAAAAGTTATAGTATAGTAAGACATAAAAGGTCTTAAAAACGGGATAGTATCATTAGGCATAAAACGTCGTAGTATAGTAAGGCATAAAAATTTCAAAAAACGTCATAGTATAGTAAGGCATAGAATGTCATAAAAACGTGATAGTATAGTAAGGCATAAAAGGTCTTGAAAACGTCATAGTATAGTAAGGCATAAAACGTCACAGTATAGTAAGGCATAAAAGGTCTTAAAAATGGGATAGTATCGTTAGGCATAAAATGTCATAGTATAGTGAGGCATAAAAATTTCTAAAAAATGTCATAGTAAGGCATAAAATGTCATACTATAGTAAGGCATAAAAATTATGCCTTACTATTACTATAGTAAGGCATAAAAATTTCAAAAAACGTCATAGTATAGTAAGGCATAAAAGGTCTTCAAAACGGGATAGTATCGTTAGGCATAAAATGTCATAGTATAGTAAGGAATAAAACGTCATAAAAATGTGATAGTATAGTAAGGCATAAAAATGTGATAGTATAGTAAGGCATAAAAATTTCAAAAAACGTCATAGTATAGTGAGGCATAAAAATTTCAAAAAACGTCATAGTTTAGTAAGGCATAAAATGTCATAAAAACGTCATAGTATAGTAAGGCATAAAAATTTCGAAAAACGTTATAGTATAATAAGACATAAAAGGTCTTAAAAACGGGATAGTATCATTAGGCATAAAATGTCATAGTATAGTAAGGCATAAAATGTCATAGTATAGTGAGGCATAAAAATGTTAAAAAACGTCATAGTATAGTAAGGCATAAAAAGTCATCAAAACGTCATAGTATAGTAAGGCATAAAATGTCATAGTACAGTGAGGCATAAAAATTTTAAAAAACGTCATAGATTAGTAAGGCATAAAATGTCATAAAAACGTCATAGTATAGTCAGGCATAAAAATTTCGAAAAACGTCATAGTATAGTTAGGCATGAAATTTCATAGTACAGTATGGCATAAAATGTCATAGTATAGTAAGGCATAAAAATTTCGAAAAAAAGGCATAGTATAGTAAGGCATAAAAAGTCTTAATGACTTCATAGTATAGTAAGGCATAAAATGTCATTGTATAGTAAGGCATAAAAATTTTAAAAAACGTCATAGTATAGTAAGGCATAAAACGTCAAGAAAACATCATAGTTTAGTAAGGCATTAAAGGTCATAAAAACCTCATAGTATAATAAGGCATAAAACGTCATAATATAGTAAGGTATAAAAATGTCTAAAAATGTGATAGTATTGTAAAGGATAAAACGTCATAGTATACTGAGGCATAAAAATTTCAAAAAACGTCATAGTATAGTAAGGCATAAAATGTCATAAAATCGTCATAGTATAGTAAGGCATTAAAATTTTGAAAAATGTCATAGTATAGTGGGGCATAAAAATTTCAAAAAACGTCACAGTATAGTAAGGCATAAAACGTCATGAAAACGTGATAATATAGTAAGGCATAAAAGGTCTTAAAAACGGGATAGTATCGTTAGGCATAAAATGTCATAGTATAGTAAGGAATAAAATGTCATAGTATAGTGAGGCATAAAAATTAAAAAAAACATCATAGTATAGTAAGGCATAAAAGGTCTTAAAAACGGGATATAGTAAGGCATAAAATGTCATAGTATAGTGAGGCATAAAAATTAAAAAAAACGCCATAGTATAGTAAGGCATAAAAAGTCATCAAAATGTCATAGTATAGTAAGGCATAAAACGTCATAGTATAGTAAGGCATAAAAATTTTGAAAAACATCACAGTATAGTTAGGCATGAAATTTCATAGTATAGTATGGCATAAAATGTCATAGTACAGTAAGGCATAAAACGTCAAGAAAACATTATAGTTTAGTAAGGCATTAAAGGTCATAAAAACCTCATAGTATAGTAAGGCATAAAACGTCATAGTATAATAA
>NW_019525106.1:1711260-1751191 GCF_002814215.2 Seriola lalandi dorsalis | reverse complement strand
TAAAATGTCATTGTATAGTAAGGCATAAAAATTTCAAAAAACGTCATAGTATAGTAAGGCATAAAACATCAAGAAAACATCATAGTTTAGTAAGGCATTAAAGGTCATAAAAACCTCATAGTATAGTAAGGCATAAAACGTCATAGTATAGTGAGGCATAAAAATTAAAAAAAACGTCATAGTATAGTAAGGCATAAAATGTCATAAAAACGTCATAGTATAGTATGACATAAGATGTCATAGTACAGTGAGCCATAAAAATTTAGAAAAAAAAGTCATGGTATAGTAAGGCATAAAAGGTCTTAAAAACGTCATAATATAGTTAGGCATGAAATTTCATAGTATAGTAAGGCATAAAACGTCATAGTATAGTAAGGCATAAAAATTTTGAAAAACATCACAGTATAGTTAGGCATGAAATTTCATAGTATAGTATGGCATAAAATGTCATAGTATAGTGAGACATTAAAATTTTGAAAAACGTCACAGTATAGTAAGGCATAAAATGTCATAAAAACATGATATTATAGTAAGGCATGAAATGTCATAGTGTAGTAAGGCATAAAAATTCTAAAAAACGTTGTGTAGTAATGCAGAAAAGGTCATGAAAATTTCATAGTATAGTAAGGCAGACAGCTTCATAGTGTAGTAAAGCATGAAACGTCATAGTATACATAGTCAAAAAATGTCATAGTATAGTAAGGCATAAAAGGTCATAAAAACTTCATAGTACAGTAAGGTATCAAAGGTCATAAAAACGTCATGGTTTAGTAGGGATAAAACATCATAGTATAGTAAGGCATAAAAAATGTCAAAAAACATCATCGTATATTAAGGCAATAAAGGTCATTAAAAATGTGATAATATAGTAAGGCATAAAATATCCTGAAAACGTTATAGTATGGCAAGGCATAAAATGTCAAAAAACGTGATAGTATAGTAAGACATAAAATGTCATAGTATAGTAATGCAGTGTTTATAGAAACACTGGAGAATGTTTCATGCTTTAGTCATAAAATGCACAATACCTTCCACATGCAAGCTTATCTGCTGCACTGTATTTGCTATCATTACTCGTTTTTGATGGAATTGCTACTTGTGTGTTTTCATCGGTTGTGCTATAAGAAATGCATGTTTTATGGGAGCTCAAACATCACACTGTCCCATCGTGGCTGCTCCAGCAGTTTTCATCCTCGCTGTGTCTGTTCGGTCTTCCTCCTCCTCCTCGCCACTGCTTGCTCTGTCTTACCTGCAGCCGTGTCTTTATCCTGTGAACCCCATTGTTTATTAGTTTGTTTGTTCTCTTTCTTCTCTCTTCCCTTTTTTTGTCCCCTTCTCTTCCCGTCTGTGTACCTAGGCAGCCCATTGAGTAACTTCTTTGACGTAATTAAACAACTTTTTTCAGACGAGAAGAACGGACAGGTGCCCTTCCCCTCTGGCACGCCCTCCAAGCACTGCCCCTCGCCCATGCACGCCAGGAGGCACGAGCCAGAAAATAATGACACCAAATGCCCTGCTGCGGGCCGAGACAGAGCCAAGTTGTCGGTGGCGTCTGTGGGGACACAGGAGGAGTCTTAAACTGAGACACTGTGTAGTTGAGCCAGTGCTAACCCATCCCAGTATCACTTTAAGCCAGCGGCACAGAGAGAATATTCTATCTGTACATAGCTAGATGTATATAATCATTTATGAACATTTCTTTTTGTATAAAATGACTTTATATAGATAGAAATATATTGAGAGAATCAAAGTGATATTTTACAAACAGCATACTGCACCTACATGACAAACACACTCCTGTTCTTCCATTCTCCTTTTCATCACCCACTCAGTGTTCACCATTATCATCCACCCCTCCACCCCACCAGTCAAATCGCCTGTGGCCCTTGCTCTGTTTTTTGCTCCCTTGCTGCTAATCTGTATGATGACCTGACTTGTTTCTGATACCAGGAATTATCCAGAAAACCTATTAAGCCCCTCCTCCTGCTCCCTGCTCCGTTCGCCCTCCCTCCACCACCACCCCTCCGCCGCCACCACCACTACCACCAGCACCACCACCAACCGCCCCCCCGAGCTTGCCGAGAGAGACGGACATTTGTTGACGGAGGACTGCTTTTAGAGGTGCGCTCAGAAAAGGATGGTGGTGGGGAGTTACCATGGAAACAGACCCTTCACGCAGACTTCTACTTTCATCTCCCTCTGCACCCCTTCTACACCCCTGGCAGCCATCAGTAGTCGTTGAAAATACCTTTAGTGTTCCCTACTCATGTTAGAAACACACAAACACACACATGTGCACAACTCATCTACACACATCTTTATGAAACAAGAACGCACACTCCCCTCTCCAACCGGCTCCCTTTTTCCTCTCTTTTCGAGCTCAAGGTGCACTGATTAATTGGAAAACAAGCATTTTACAACAAGACAACACATACAAACAGAAAATATATATACATGCATACATGCACAGGTTTAGTATGCATAAAAAACTCTGGGATGGATTAACAAGAACATGAACAACAACACCAACAACAACAACAACAGCAACCACAACAACAAAAAGAAGACATGCAGAAAAAACTGACTGATTCAGAGGAGGAGAGAAGGGGGAAGAGTTTTGTGGAAAGCCCAAACAGCCGACGCGGATGCTTGCTGGATTGTATTTGTTTGCTTTTTAATGTACTTTCTTTGTGAAGAACTGGGTTTAAAATACTAACTGACTTTATTAGACTTAATACTATTGCTGCAAACGGACTGGAATTGTGATTTCAGAGAGGAGCGGGGTGTGAGCAGAACAGGGCAGGGGCAGGGGCAGTGGGGGAGATATGATATGATATGATAGTATAGGGTTGGGGGGAGGGACGTGGGTGGGTATGTGGGTATTTAAAATGAATGATCTATTCTGTTGTACAGACTGATATCATTTCTTATGTAAAAAAAATGAAATGTCTAGTGGTGACACTATGTTTAGATACCATAGGGACAGGTTGGTAAACCTGCACCTGCCACATACTGTTATTTTAAATTCTTCTGTGTATTTTTGTTACATCATCATTTCTGTCTTTGTTTGATTGACCTAATACTGATCCAAACATTCCTGTTCCCTGTTATCTGCAGCACTTTGTCTTTGGTTTTCCATTCATACCTCTCTCTTAGTCTCACTTACCAGCAGTAGGAGTAGAGGAACAAAAAAAATGATGACATGATAAATGCAATTGTGGATATTTTTGTATTTTTGTCCTTATTTATTCATGTTTGTTCATCTCACTGTTTGGATTCCTAATTTATTATTACTTGGCTATTTATATGAACAAAGCTGTTAGGTCAGTTGAATGTTATTTATTACCCTCTTGTGTGTTCGTAAATGGGGCAAACATTTGAAGAAAAAACAGACTTTCTTTTCTTTTGTTTTGGTCCGACTTTAACAGAATTATGTGAACATTGACAAAGTCACAAATTCTCCTTTCCCTGACCTCTCTGAAAAGGGAAAGAGAACTTGTGGGAACTCTTGGAAAAAAATGATTTACCAGTAATTTAAGAATGTAGACTTAGCCTCTTTTTGGAGAGGGAATATGCTCTTCTATCAATATTTGTCAGTTTCATATTATTGTGCGTGTAGGCCAGGCCTGAGGAGAAGCACACCACAGATCCCAGTCTACTTCTTCTCTTTGTAAATAGACAGACAAACCTTGGGGGTTGATTGTCTTCTCAACCATGCTGGGGATTCCTGCTCTATGCTTTTAGCTTGTATTGCTGTGTGCATGTCAAACATGAGCTTTTCTTTGCATGGCTTTAGTGTTAATGTCCCATGCCAAAACTCACTCCTTCTCTCAGCCTTCATTGATTCTCTCTCCACAAAACTACTTTTTAATGTTTTAAATTCCCCCCTCTGTCCCTTACTTTTCACCCTCTCTGCTTTTATATCTGGCCTTCTTTTTGTTTTCTTTTTTTTTTTTTTTTCTTATTGTCCCCTTGCTCCCGCTGATCTTTACCTTCCTCCTCCTCCTCCTCTTATCTTGTGCACAAAGTTTTTGAACGATGCTTCCTTTACTCTGTACCTCTCTCTGGAAGGCTCAGTGGTCTGAGCTCTCTCTACCTGTAAGTAGAAGAGGCACAGGGAGTGGATATCAGTACTACAAACACAAAGCAATACCCTATTGTTCACCCTCCTTTCTGTTTTCTACAATGGGAAGCTAGCAGCACTAAGGACATCCAATGATTCTGAGGTCCAGAGTGGCCTTTTGACAGAGCAGGAACAAAACTTACTGATGTAATCCCCATATAACATAACTGTGAGCATCTTCAGTGCTGAAACAAATAAACTCATTCAGTTATGGTGTGTTTGTTTTTCCTTTTTCTACATGTATGGGTAAGTGCAGACCTTAAAGGAATTACTCAGAGTTGTAAAGCTGTCATGACTTTATAGCACATAAGATTAATGTAGTGCATTACTTCACCATCCCAGCAATTCCTGTAATGATGTATTTTATTTACTCCTTTATTGCACATGTAATGACTTCCATGTTGTAGGTTTGTGCAATTGCAAGTCTGATGTTTTCCTCATTTCAGGTGAGTCTTTACTAATTCACAACCAGATGGCAATGGAATGGTTTGGAATAGTTTGTATCAGTAAAAAAAAGAGAAGGTTTGTTAACCAGGTTTATTACAATAATCAGCATTGAAACAGACCTTATGGAGTCCAAATCCCATTTTGGATTTGGGTGCTGTACCTGTGTAAAAGCATTAAACCTCAGCATACATAAGCTTAATTAACTGTTAGAGTGTACCTGGAAGAACAACAGTTATACAAAAGCAACTTCTTTTAAACAATAATATTAATAATTTGCTTGGATTACAAACAAAATAAAAGGGAACACCCCGTTAAATACTCTCACATCTTTTTTTTTTCTCATTAAATAGAAAATGTCCATCCCACTCTTCAGTAAGTGTTGTGTGTCTCTGGTTGTACTTTTTTTTATTTTTTTTTTTAAATAGAAAATAAAAACATGAAGTTACATAAAAAGTACATTTGTTAATCCAGAGCTTCCATCAATGCTGGAGGCACTGAGTCCATCTCCTTCCTCCCACTCTGCATTATTAGTTAAAATGGGACAAAGCCAAAAGTCCAGCATGGCTGCCTCACTTGATTCTTTTATAGATGCTTCAGTCTATTAACACTTTACATAGCTTCAGTCAGAACCAGGAGGGTGCCACTGATCCCAATCCTCCAAGGCAACTATTGATTTTGCCAGTTTTGTCCATTAGAGGGCAGCAGTGTTTCATGATTCAAAGTTGCCACCTGTTGCATCCATCTGTTGCTTCTCCAGTTAAGCTTCCCGAGCCTTGGAGAAAAGCATCACATTGTCCAGTTTTCTTCTTCATAAACATGCTGTACACTGCAAGAAATGTCAAGATGGAGTGGTTGGCAGAAAAAAGACACTGAATTGTCCACCAAGCAAAATCTAACTGCTGCCAAATATTTCACTGATCTGCGTCCCAGTGTCAAAGTACTGTGGACGTTGCTTGTTACCAGAGCCAGGATCAGATGTTACTAAGAAAACATCTGTACTCCAACCATTTAGACATCTCTCTAAAGATCTGATCCTGTATCAATGATAAAAGGAAACTTCCGCTCTAACGCTGCCACATAGTTCCACTTATTTCTGTCCTCTCTCTTCTCAGCATCCGTCCTGTTGTCCTCAGACTCGGGAAGTGACGTAGAGAGAGCGTAGTCGTTGAGCCAGGGTGGCCTCCAGCTCCTCCAGAGGTGAGTCTCCCCGGCTGTGAACCAGCGTAGAAGTGGAATTGTTCCCATGTCGGACCGCGGGGGGTCCCAACAGCAGGGTCCTGAAGCCCTCTCTCTCCAGCAGAGCAGGCATCTGCTGTAAGAAGTACCCTTCACAGAATGAGCTCAGCTCCAACGAACCGTGAGCCTGAAATAAGAGAGGACAATGTAATGGTCATGTTTTGTTGGCGCATAAAAAAAAATGATGGTGTAACATCATATAACTTCATGTCTAAAATCCTCTCAATTATGATGCTAAAGATTTTCATATAAACTCTCTCTCCTTCAGTTACCTTAGTTACTGAGGCAAACAGAGCACAGCTCTGCTATATAATCAAGTTTTCTATATTTCTTTGCATATAAGTACATATATATTGCTTCTCAGTGTGTGTTACCTTGGCTGTCTTGTAGATGCTGACTGCATTATCCAGGCTGATGTGATGAGAGCAGATGAGTTCACAGTGTCTTTGTAGCGCCCCCAGCTGGAACAGACTGGCTGCTGACAACAACTGCAGGAGAAAACAGAAGCATATGACATTCAGTAACACACAGAAAGCCAAAGCATGGACACATGATTTAAGGACAATTTTTTTTTATATAGTGTGGCTTTTTATACTTTGCTATTACATTATAAAATATAGCGTTTTGCACATCATCCATGTTAAAACAGACAAATCAACACTGAAAGAAATGTTCCTAGTTGTGCCAAATGATTTATTTTATACATTTATTTGAAAATCATTTACTTTAAAATAAAGATGAATGTTGAAGTTCCTGTGCCAAGTGTTAAACATTGTCTCAATTTTATTTCCTTTTCAATCTTTGACCTGCTGTGATTATAATAGTTATTTATGCAAGCAGTTTGACATTTAGTCTTATGTAATAGACCTCTGTGAGTGTAATTTTGGTATGTTTACCTTTGTTTACAGTTCCAGTAAGTTTTTCTTTCAATTTTCCTTTATTGGAATACACAGCAACAATTCTAAACCTAGCTGACCTCATTGAGAAAAAAGAAACTGCATAGAAACATGTAGAAGGACCAAGGTGATCAGGAGGTTGCTGTTGGTTATTATGTATATAGTGTACACCACTGTTATATGCTCACTCATTAGATTCCAATCTAAAACACACACTTTGCTGTGCCAACAAGAACAAAATCTTTCACACAACTACCCAGAGAGATGGTGTGTATCTGTTTAGCTATTCTCACCTCCAACAAGTCAGGCACATTTGTTTTCAGCGACTCTGTTCCTCCACAGTACAGGTATGACATCATCATCTGCAGATAGGTCAGAGGGGCCATTATTGTCATACATTATGCACTCCAGTTTTTTTCCCCATTAACCTTCTTAAACCATAAATGTAATGTTATTATAGGAATTAGTATTTGTTACCTGGAAAATGCTGTAATTAATGTCACTGATCTCAACCTCCTTGTTGGGGCTTCCATCTGCTCCAGAAGACGCCAGCAGAGACTTGAATCTAAAAGAAATCAAATATCTTCATCAAAGCCCTTTAAGATTTTTTTTTAAAGAAACCACTGTGTCCAAGTAGGATAATGTTTTCCATCTGTCCGGTGTGAATGTGTCTGCACTCACCTGTCAGAAGCTGTGATCAGCAGCACCTTGTGGCCATAGAATGGTTTTCCCTCCACCACAAACGTCACATCTGACATCTCCTGGTTATTCAGGAAGTGAGGGTCTGCAGAAAACAAAAAACAGCACCTCCTTACAATTCCATTCACTTTTTGTCAAACATGGAATCCACTCATTTAAGTTGATTACTATTCCCTAGTTCAAGTTTCTTAGTTCTGAGAATTTGCTGCTTGGATTTGTCTTACATGATAATCAACTGACAATCTTTGGGGTTTAGGGCATAAAACAAGCACATGGCTTTAGGAAATTTAGGTTGTATTTTTTCAGTATTTTCTGGCATTTTATAGACTAAAGGATGAATATATTAATCAACAAAACAATAAGCAGATTAGTCAGTAATGAAGATAATTAATGCAGCTCTTACGCCATTGAAGAATGTCAACATAAAGCCATTACAGTCTTCCATTTCGAGAAACAGTGAGCCATGTCTGTTCATATGCATGCAAGAATCATAGTTTCCTTACCCAACTGTGCTGAAAGAGTTGCCTTCATTTCAGGGACGGCTGGAAGGGGTGCTGGGCCAAAACAGTGACTAAAAATAGCTGCCAACTGCTGGATAATGGCATCATTCTGGAAGAAAATGAAGAGTGAGGGGGGCATTATATCAAAAGAAAACATGAATAGGAAGACAAGCAGACACAGTGAGGTTTGAGTTTGACTATACCTTGTTGGTACGTAAGATATTAAACATGAGGGGCAGGCCTATTGTGACCAACTCCTCACAGTAGTCCTCTTCTCTGATCGTGGTGAACTCTCTGAGGAGGGATAGAGTGACCCCTGCCCTGGACTGCTGCTGGGCACAACGCAGAGATTCTAGCCACACATGTAGTTTCCATGGTACACCTGGTTAAGAAAGAGGGGATTCATGTTTTTTTTTTAATTTTTCAAAATAGGTTCAATTTGAGAAGTAAGCCCATCATCTTCCTACTATCTGATAGTTACCCATAGCTCGTAGCTCCATGGTGACATCCAGGTAGCCATGCTCAGCGCTGTAATAGCTGGCCTCTTGCAGAGCCTTCATCCTGGCCTTGCAGAGCCTGGGTATGCCCACCTCTGGCAGGGCCCCAGGGCCAGAGGAAGGGGTAGGGAGGGGGGAGAGAGGGATGAAAGGGCAGATCCCTGCCTCCTCACCCTCCACCCCCTCAGCTAAGATCTCCTCCAGAGACAGGACATCCTCTTTGACTTGCTGGGGCTGAGTCAGTAGCTTTCTCAGCACGTTCCTGGCAAGATAAATGTGAGGAAGAAGGAGGGAAGAAAGAGGAGATGCAAGGAAGGAAGGAAAGAACAAAGAAAGAAAGCATGAAAACATTACTAAATGTCATCACCGCAAAACACACATTCATTTCTGTGACCCAGTGCCCTGCCCTCCCCTCCCCTCTGATTACATAATCCGTCACCCTCACTGTGGAATGTGAAGTGTTGAGTCTACATTCTGCTCACACATACACACAGTGAACAGGTGGAGAGAGGTTTACACTACCAAATGGTGTTCACAGACAGATGCACTCTGAATAGAAGGAGACCCTGACCTCGCTTTTCATAGTCAAATACTTTTATGGACTTCAAGTTCATCACATGATAAAAGGAATGACTCTCCTGAAAGCTCGGATGTGGACTCAGGTCGAGTATGATATAGCGCTGCCATGGCTAATGTTATTTCTGTTACTTTCTTCTCTGCACTTTAGCCTCAAGTCGGCATCTGTGGTCAACGTACTGTTTTCAGGTCAGACTGATGGTAACATACCTGTGTCCATGTGCGGCGGCATGACTGAAGCAGTTCATGTCTTCGTAGAGAGAGGACGTAAGGGCATTTCCATCGTGGGTCTTTGATAAGGGGTCAGCACCTCGTGCCAAAAGCAAACTCACCATCTCATAGTTGCCTGGGAAGCACATTAACAGTCAATTACATACAGAGACAGCTCCTAAAGACATTTAAATGTGGTGTTTTAAAAATTCATTAGTGTACTTATACTCTAGATGTCTGCTTTCTTTTCTTCATGCTTTTTCAAACAAGCAAACCTATTCATATTAAGCACTATTTACATGCTGTCATTGCTGCTATGTGCAGCATGTGTCTCTTTTACTAGAGCTATGTGTGGCTTTCAGATGATCCCACAGAGGAATGCTGCCCAGAGGCTTCTAAACAACCACAGGCAGCACTCTGCTCCTCACTGTGCCTTCATTCACCCTTGCATTTCCTTGTTTCTGCAGCCAGTGTGTCACTCACAGCTCAATCCTATGTTACTCTTGGTGGTCCTTTGGAAAACTGACACACACTACTGTATTTGTCACTGCTAATTGTGAGAGTTGTTATTATTTTTTTTGCTGAATGTTACTATAGAGGCTGTCATTCATTCATCTTTTCCTTTGCTTGACCCTCCTACAGACTTTCCGCCTGTATAATTTAGTAGTAAGTAGTAATTTAGCTACTATAAATCAGATCAGAACACAGACCTACTATAAGCCAGAGAGTTCTCTAACATCAGCTGTGCCTGGTGTGAGTATGTGTATGTGCGTGTGTGTTTGCCCACCTGCTGCTGAAGCCAGCTGCAATGGGGTGTCTGCCGTGCTCTCCTGTCCATTGCGGACTGCAGCCCCCTCCACATTGGCCCCTGCATCCAAAAGGAGCTGTAGAGACACACCACATCTGTTATATTAAGCAATGTTTGACATCCTGTAACTTATTTATGGCCTGACCTCTGACCTCACATTTGTGAAACCACTTTTCAAAGGATTAACATCATATCCACAGTAAGCTTGGGACAATGTAGGACAAACTGCATTTATTGTGCAAATGTAGCAGAATAGTAGAAAGTACCCCAGCCACGCTGCATGTCAAACAAGGCTTTTCTACACGAGTCACATCTGGTGGGTTCTAAATGTGTGTGTATTTGTGTCTTTCCAACCTGCACAACAGAGATATGTCCATGCAGCACGGCGAAGGTGAGGGCTGCCCAGTGTCGACTATCAGGATGTACAGATGGGTGCTTTGGGGAGCATGGTGGAACCTGCCAGCACATGACAAATCAGTGTTACAGACCATGATCATACTCTGAAGAAAACAAAGAAAACATTAAATTCATCACAGTGTCTGTGAACCTAGGTGCTTTAAAATTAATATGTCCCTTGTTGGTATCTGTAGAAGTATACATAATGTTCAGCATCTGAATAAATCTGTCCATCTGTTGAAGTTGTTTAAGCATATGTACCGCCACATCAAGGTTGGCCCCAGCATCGATCAACATCTGGACTAAGGCCTCATCTCCAGCTGCGCAGGCATACATCAGAGGGGTCATTCCCTGAGTGATAAACACAAAAATAGAGCAATGAATAGATTGGAAAGGGAAATAAATTCATGAAGTAATGCTGATGATATTTGGATGTGATTTCCCATGTATATTGCTGCAGTATTCCACTCAACACACTTCATACATAAAAACACAAAGAGATAGATGTTCAGTACCTGGTCGTCCATGCTGTTGACCCCATCTGGCCCCAGCAGATCGATTGCTTGGCCTATGAGGTCTGTGCGTCCACAGTTTAGCATCCGAAAACCTAAGTCTAGATGGAATTTGTCTGTGGCAGCTTTGGAGTCCAGACGCTTGAAGGAGCTAAAACAACATTCAGGCCTGATGGAGACAGAGACACAAGGAGAGTAAGATAATGAACGACCACTTCACTTTCAAGTTGTGTGAGGTAAGAGAGGTAGGGCTGAGTCTGAGAAGACATGCTTCTGTTCTCCACTCAGACAGAAAAAACATAAAGACACTGAGAGCCAAAATCATTTGTTTCAACCTCATGCATTTTATATATTTTTGCATCTGATGCTTTCCTTTAGAAATGAGTACACTTAATCAAAATGTTAATGAGCCACATTACAGCCAGTGAACACTCATTAATCTACAGTTTGTAATTATGTGTTAGTGCGAACCGATTAAATTACAAGCTCATAGTTCATGGGATTAAAGGAAATACACATCTGGACGTGCAACACTGAGCAATTGTGTTTTGTTTCGTCTCTACTAATTAGATTAACTTAATAAAGACGCTTGGAGTCGAGAAAATTAAATTGAGGTATTATCTGAAGACACGCGTAAGGTTTAGATTTTAAATGTCATGTTTCTGTGAGAGCTCATATCGCTGCGTTTAGTTTTATGTCGCCATGTCCAGATTAAAAATCCAGCAGGACAACCCTAGTGAGTGTTATGTGTGTGTTCTCATTTACTTCAGCTGTCTTGGTTCACAGTCCAGTCCTGGAAGGAGAAGGCGTGCGGTTTGTCTGACATCATCGCTGTCCACCAACAGACTCTTGCGATGCTCAGCATGAACTATGGCCACTCTCATCCACTCCATCAGAGGTGGCAGCAGCAGGAACGGCCTGTGAAGAAAAAAGATAAATAATTCAACTTCTATCTATATGTTCGACACAATAGAAATTCCAACGAGGTATAAAACATTTGTATTCAACTGGAATGAAGGTATGCTTCTCTGGTAAAGCAGTGATTTCACATAAACTTTCTTTTGTATTGGCCTAAAGAAGGTTCCGTGCTGAGTGGAAGATTTCTTCAACACTCACGACTCAGTTATGTCGAGAAGGAACTCATAAACTGTACTCCACCAGATGACTTATGTGTGTCTGGCAGCGCTTCCTCCCAATGCTGACCAATGCACAGTGAGTCACCTTTAAACACACCCACACATGTAACACTGCACAGAGCACCTCACCTCTATCAATCGCACATACCTGCCAGCTTTCACACACCATACACAGTTGACATTACACTTTAAAGTCATCACACATGCACGCTCACACCCTAAGATAACAGATGTACACATGTATGAGTAACGAGTGTTTATATGTTGGTTGCCAGGTTGTGTTGTTAAACAGCAGCTCCCTTCACCCGTAAGCTATGACTGGAGATGGGAACAGAACTGTGACTTAATATGCGCTGTGGTTTGATAAACAAAATACTGCAGTGGTTTCTGAATAATCAGCCTATTTTTAAACCAGCTAGAGCAGAAAAAGGGAGCTGAACAAAGGTGCAGCACCCTGAGATTGTTATAGAAAATTTCTAAGATCTAAACTGAGAAAACATGAGAAATGGAGAAACAACTGAAAGGAAAAAAAAAGCAGATAAAAGGCTAAAAATAGAAATGACAGACATGATGGACCTGAGCCTGAGGGAACAAGAGAAAATGTCATTAACTGTGGAGAAGCAGTGAGGTAAACATTAGAGGAGGCTTGAAAGAGAGCAGAACATTAGGTCTGCTGTGGTATTTGTGAACGTGGCATTCTGAAAGTCATCTGGATTACTTGATTGCTCTCTTTTTTTTCTTCCTTCCTCATTGTCCCCCTCTCACACCTATTCTTCTGAATCCACTTAGAAAGCACTGTTGGCCATCTGCAACTCCACTTCTAGCCGGTTATCTGGTATTAATCCCTTCTCGTCTGTGCCTTTTTCTGGCCATATGTGCATAGAATGTGCCTGTAAACAGTGACGCATTATTGTGAGTGTTATTGTTGTTTGCTTTTGATCTTATGAAGCCTCAGTCAGAGTGTTAATGATTGTTTGAACACTGTCTGTGTTATCTCAAGTTACTAAAGCTGCCTTCCCCCTGCTGTGATGTCATTCTTATCAGTGGCCTCACCTTTGTTCTGAGCAGATGCATATCATGAATACAGATGGAGGCAAAAGCAGTATACCAGCATATAGCACTGTGGAGTACATGCTATAGAGATTGTAATTACTGTTAATGAGCAGTGGGACCACTGCAGTGCCATTTTATTCTGCTCACTGTGTTTACTTAACGCAGCTACCTGTGGTTTCCTGTAGAACTGCTCCTTCTGTACAGCAGCACTTTCTCTCTCATTCATCACTGCTTCCTTAATAACGTGTAACATTAAGTGGATCTCCTCTATTTTATCTCAAGGTTTCAGAAAGTGAATGTCAGACTTTTCAATACTTCACTTTATGTAACATGTACTTGAATTCAACAATAATTTAACAACCAAATATAAATACAAACTTTTTCTGACTGATTGACCTGAATTACCAGGAAGATGGTTAATGAATTCAAGTGGTGTTATTGAATTGGGGTTAGTACAGCAGATACACTGACAAATTAACCTGTTTTTCTTATTCTGTATTAATAACTATCTTGTACATATTCTATTGTTATTATTAAGGTGTTGAAATAACAAACAATCTAAATCCCATTTTTTAATTTTATGGACTTGCAGATACCTTGTTTCTAATGATTGTGCAGTATCTGCTGTCACTCAAGATGTGACAGTTAACAATCAGACAACAGGCTGATTGGCTGGAGGAGGAGTATGGGGAGGATAAGAAAGCTGTGTTCCTGAGGAGAGGTGGAGCAGTGGGTTTGGGCAACGACGTTTGTACCTTTGTTAATGGCTTCCACTCAACACAAATTGGGCCGTGTGCGTCTGTTCGTTCATGAGTGCATTTGCTCGTGTCTCTGTGTCTGTCTCCTGAATGCCACGGGGCATCCACCCTGCTACTTTACTGCATGCTTGCCTCCAGGCATGCACGCAGCACTGGCACTAATCCAGAACTAAATCTGCTTCAGTCAACCGTGTAAAGCTTTTAACACTTAACGCACATTGATCCATCAGATTTTCACTTTAACAATCGGCATTTCGCAGCCTGCGTTTCAGTGAGCAAAAAAATTGTAAGAATTCCAATCTCCGCATTATAATGAAGGTAGTGTTTTTATTTAATGGCCTGAAATAGTGGTTTTCCAATAAAATACTTTCAGATCTTTATACACGTGTGTGCGTGTGTGTGTGTATGAAGCTATACACAAAAATGTGCATCACACCTTTGCCAGTGGCCCAGAACAGCAGACACATGGAGCATGGCTGTGCCATCACTCACATAGATCCTATCCCACAATTCATCTCTCCTTCTTTCCTCAAACCTCTCTCTCTGCATCGCTGACCCTTGTGTCTGGGTTATGCCCCTCAGCATGAAACACAAAGTTCAGCTTCCTCAGAGAGCGGGTGAAACATCAAAGCTGAGACGCTTGTTATCACTGAAACTAGATAGCGCTTCTTGCTAGCCTACTGACCCAACATGCTAAGGTTGCACACCGAAAACAGCGGGATATAGACGCACACAGACATACATGCACAAACCCCACTACCCCCTTACTGCCACCTGGCTGGTCATAAAATGACAGTCAGCTCAAATTGTGGTCAGGTGTGTTTGAACTATAACCTGTCCAACATGAAAGGCAATGTTTTTTTCTCTCCAGGAGGCAACATCACACATGCTGCACTGGCCCTATATGCTATGTGTGTCCAATAACCTGAAGCCAGTGTGTTTGAGTTTACACTGTAAGAAACTTCAATCAGGTCTTAAAGCAGAACCCATTACGGGCTGCAAAGGGTCAAGGTTAACCACTGATCTAGAGTCGGATTACTCTCATAAAGACTCCATACGGGGGGGGGTGGTGTAACCATATCGGATGTATCTGTGGTTAGAAGTAAGCTCCACTGGCTGCTTCTTATCTCAGTAACACATCTATCCATTAGTGCTGCCTCCCATCCACTGAAGGAAGCAGAGTGGCTGGGGTGGTCTGTTTAGAGGAGGTTTTGGCAGTTCTCCTTTTTGCTGGGGAGACTAGTAATTTTATTATTAAAATAGATTGGTTAATAACTTTCAGTGCTAATAAAAGTATTTTTCTACACTGTGGCTTAAAGCGTGGAGTGTGAATGCAAAATAAGCAGACACACAGACACTGGTGGCTGTCCTCCCACACTATATGCAGTCTAATACTCCAATTCAAGATCATCACTCACAACTAAGCACCAGCTTTAAAGGATCATAACAAAAAGGGCGTCTCTCGTAGTTTCAAGGATTCTGCAATAACACTCTCACCAGACTCCCTATAATGTTTGATGATGTGGCCCACACAGATTTGGTGGTTTTGGGTTTCCACCAAAGATTTTATAAAGCTTTCAATAGAGGGTGAGCCAAAGAGATGGAGAGGCCCCATTGAAGGAGAGAAGTCTGTATCATTACCAGGCACTCAAAATGTAATCACTACCAGGTTTGCACTGCTATTCCTCTACCACCTGAGTCTGTGTTGCATACACAACATTCACAGAGTGGCATGTAGCGATACAGAAACACAGAGAGGCAAACCAGTAGATATCTAGAAAGAAAACCAGAATGTTGCAGATGTACCATGGTATACATTATAACAGGATGCTAAATCATTTCATCCTGCACATATAAACCAGGCTGATATACACCCAACATTAGAAACATCTGAGGACTTGGAAGAAACAACCAGGATAGGAAAAAAAGAGGGGCAGATATTTGCAGTTCTGTTCCCTTTGATGCTAATGAGGAACCCACCTTTGCTCACTCACACTGTGTCTGTTCATTATTAAATGTATATGAGCCAGCTGGCTCTGTGTGCATGCATGTGTGTGTGTGTGTGTGTGTGTGTGTGTGTGTGTGTGTGTGTGTGTGTGTGTGTATATATAAGTAAGAGAAGATTCAGAAGCTCAAAAGCCTTCAACCAACTTATCACAGCAAACTGAACACACTTAAGTGGGAGCTGTGTCTCATTTATATGCATGAGTGCTACCTTTAGACAGGCTTCCATATATCAGTTTAAAAAGTGTAATTAACCTTTAACACATACGAAAACATTTCCCACTGACATTTTAACATATAGGTACTCTGGGACACACACACACACACACACCCACACACACACCCACACACACACACACACACACCTGAAAGCTTTTCCGTGAGACCTGAACACAGATGTATGGGCAGTCTGCAAGTACTTTTCTCGCAATCACACACTCAGATTGTAACTAATGTTACCATAACTGACTGCATGTAACCTCTCACATTTACTTACTAAATTGTAAACCCCTGCATGCACATATGTGGTGCAACCCAATGTTTTATCCGTTCATTTAGGAAGTGATGTGACTCAGTTCACAGTTACTCTATGTTTTCTGTGAAAACCCAACAAAAAGAGACAACACTTCCTCACAGGTCTAGTCCTAGCCAAGAAAAACAATTCTAAATGATCAGGTGTACTGCTAAAAGAATAAAATATAATGTGATATGCTATGTTACTTTCAGGTTATCCAAAATTTTTAACCACTTGTCTCGGGAAAGAAAAAAGATAAGAATTACCATAATTATTCTACAAAGGCAACCCGAGGAAGATCTGAGGAGTCCCTAACAGAATTACAGACCATTAGCACCTCTTAAAGTCCCTTTAACCACCAGTCTTCAGCCTAATTCACACGCTAAGGGTGTAATTCACCCTTCTATCAGACTAACATTAGCACCTGGAAGCTGTTGCTTACCTGTAATTTACCTATAGAAAATTAACACTTCAATGGACAGAGGGCAAGGGGATGGGAATGGCTAAGAAATGCAGGTTGTCTGCAACAAAGCTGTTCACTTGATTAGAATTTAGGTGTTAATTTCTAGACTTGAGTGTTTGTATATTTGGGTTTTTGTAACTGCAATAGATAAAGAGCTGAAATGAATTAAATTTCTGTCAAGCTCATGTGCTTAATCAAATCCTCTCTAGTTACAGATGCAACCAGGAGAACAAAACAAAGCATAAAATGTACAAGAAGAAAAGCAAGATTAGAATACTATGAAAGTGGTTTTCTAAGGGTGGCTCCAAAACTAAAATGGATGAACACAGCACTAAGATTAGATCTATTATTTTACTGCCCGTGATACACTTTGGAGAGAATCTGAACAGCTCTAGTCCAGTCATGCATGACACCCACCTCTCCTTGCTAAGTGCCATGCGTGGGGGATCTAAGTTGGGATTCTCCATGGACTCCATTTGCGGGCAGCGCAGGAAGTAGTAAAGGGTGTGGAGGGCATCGGGCGACCAGGACACGGGCTGCTGGGGACGGGCGTGGCGGGCTGGACTAAGCCCCGGGCGCACTGAGCTCAGACGCTGCATGTGATGCATTGCACGGGACACCAAGTCACCTGGAAAAAAGGAAAAATGAGATCAGCATTAGATAGTTTAAAAGATATTTGTTATAACTGACGTTAGGCTTGCTCAATTCTTTAAGTGCCAGAACTCAGAAGTTCCCTGGGGTGGTATCAGGGGTATTCAGGTCCTAAACAAATGCCAAGTGGCATTAAAAAAACTAAAACTAAAACATGAGACCTCAGCATTTACCCTGTGGGCTGCCATCCAACCGGATTTCCCCTTTTACTAAACCACTTACACTCAACCCTGCTTTACTCATTCCTCTCCCTCAGTGTCTCTAGTGGTATTTGCCATTAGCAGTATCATTATCAGTAAGCATAGCCAGACGGCCAGTCTAAATAGCGATTTATCTTTAATCACTGAAGGAGTTAATGGGGTAACAAACAGTTGATTACAGTCTCTAATGAACCGTTCAACTGTTTCTATATCGACGCTGTTCAGTCACTGCACTCTGCCTGGAAAGGTGGAAAGTGGTTTCAGTCACATGAGAAAAGCAAGGTTAAGAAATGTGCTTAAGTCTTGTAAAGAAGTCGAAATTTGTCTTGACCAAAACACTGCTGTGGACTCCTCCACCCACACTGTGAACCAAGTACACAACCATGTGCAGTAAAATCAGATTATGGTATGCGCAGTACTTTTTAGCCTAAACAGACATGGATAGGCGCACAGAACACAAAACAGAGAGCTTAAGCCTCAAAGGAATGGAGCTTCTAGATAACATCCTGATGTGTGGCCATGGGTGTCAGAGCAGGAGTAGAATGGAGAGACAAAAGTCAGTCATCACAGGGATGGGGGTGTGGAGGAGGGGCAGAGAGAGGCAGCATAGGGGAGGGAGGCCAGGTTGAACTTGGGATCGTGTAACGGTCATTTAGCATAATTACCCCTGGGTTAATTTCTAACCAGATTACCGTGAGTAGAAGGCTGCACAGGGGCCAAGGCTGGGAATTCTAGCAGCGTGAGTGTGTATGTGTGTGTCTATATTAAGGGGTTTGAGGCACTTCGGGGGGGGTTAGATTGGACTGGCCCTCCCAAAACAGACCCCACTTAAGGCTGAAGGGCCTCCTTTGTGTTAACCACCACCAGCAGTCCCTCCAGGAGGTCTCCTAGGAATTCCTGCCCAAGACGGAGAGCCTCTCCCTGGCTTTCCAGCACATATTGTGCCCTGAGGCTAAACTGAGCTCCAGGGGTCAGAAGGATATGAAATACTAGATTACAGCTTATACTACAGTCCCTGTGGAAGCCTGGAAAATCAGTAAACTGTGACATGCTTTTTGAATACATACTGACAAAATGTGCCTTTTAGGTCAAAGCTGCAAGATAATAAAATGTTTCAAAGAGTAAGATATTTAGAAGAGGGTGGCTACACCATCAGCCAATTCAATACAAACTTGTTTACACAAGTCTTTATCTGGACTCTGCGTGACCCCAGATTTCTAATTGGATTTACAGGCTTTAGCACAAAGCTCTTTTTATTTTGGGTTGGTAAAATCCTGATCGTTAATATTTCCCTTAGTAAAGTGGATGGTCACACAGTCACAGTTTCCCACAGCTGGTGGATGACCACCACAGAGATGAAAATGAAACATTCAAGAGTGTCTGAAGACAACTTTCAGAGCCTATTGGTTACACTACATTTCCAACAATTTTGGACATTAAGCCGACATGTCCACTATGCTGCCATCAATTATCCATCATGTTTATGTATGCTGTGTGTTCATGTGTCTGGCCAAGTCCAGTCTAGAGATCCAGCATAACTGAGCAGCCTAGTACAGATGCTCCTGTGTCTGCCTGGTTTCGTGGGCTCAGATCAGAGTGCCAAGCCCTCTGTGTTTTTGTTGTGTATATGCATATCAGTGAACACACTCCTGTGTGCGTGTGTATGTGTGTTTGCAGGAGTGAATGAGTCTGAAGGATGCCAGCCCTGCCCAGACCAGCCCAGCTTCACGCCACCACTGAGATGTGGCACAAAGAGACCACTGAGCAAAAGCGAGAAAGAGTGTGTCTGTGTTTCAGAGTGTGTGTACACTTTCTTAATGTCTTACTAACGGCGGCGGTGTATGAACGTGGCCTTGTGCTGGAGGAACAAATGGCGAAGTGTTAGCTCATTTGGAGGAGGAAACATATCCCTGCTCTAACCAACACTAATCTCCATCCCTCCTCCTCTCAGCCTGCCCCGGCAAACTGACTCCTCACCTCTATACCTTTCCATCATTTCCCCTGACCCCCCACCCCCATACATCTAAACCCGGCTTTACCCACTACTACTGTATTCTCAAAACTTCACCTCCTACCTTTCCAACTGCTAGCTGTCCACCTTCTTATTCTTTCTTTTGCTCACTTTTCTACTGACCTGACTCAAGCTCTCCCACATTTGTCAATTCAATCTCAGCTTCCAGTAAAAACAAACCCCGTGAACAATAGCAAACAGTATGACTGTGTATGTGAACATCAAACATGGACATCAAGACATTGAGTTACTCTATTGTAAAGAAACAAGATACAATTCACACTAAGGTTTCTTAAAGAATCCATCCTTCTTTCTTAGCAACCATGTAACTAACTATCCAGGCAAAATGAAAATGGGGAGGGGGAAGCCTACCTATGATACCTATGATAAAACACAGAAAATAAAATCTATAAGAAATGGAGATGCAGCAATACTCTAGGTTAAAATTTTTTCCCCTGTTAACTTACTTGACTGAGTACTAGGTAGTTTGTGTTGACCAGATGCACACTGCTTAGCAAACAGACCAGGGACATACAATATACAATCATAGGAATGATCACATTATTCTCCAGAGTCCCATGTGTAGATAATCTATTCCATTGCTTATTTTTTAGAAAAGACGGTTTTCACAATAAAGCGTAAGGTGGGACTTATAAGACAGAAAGCGATCGAAAAAAAAAAAATATATATATATTATCTGTGCTTGTCACTTGGCTGTGTGAAATAAATCGTTTTTCTGGCAGAGCCAGAACCAGCCAACAGTGTGGGAATAACAAGTTGTGTTTAGAAAGTGTTCAGAATATGAGCAAGTATTTAAAAAAAGACAATATGTTTATCAAGTCTGGGAGTGTTTACTCGTCTGTAAGAACATTTTGTAGCCTCACTGAGTTTTTTATGATTTCTAAAAGAGCTGAAATGAATTTAATAGATTAAATATACAAAGTGAAACAGCCTGTTAAGATAAAGTATATCCAGGCTCACACACACTACACTGTACTCACTGAGTTCAGAAATACTGCCCACACAGGTAGCGAGCAGGGACTGTTCCAGCGTCCTCAGCTCCAGCTGGGCATAGGCATCCTCCCTGCTGTCCACAGACGTCTGCTGGTTCTCTGTGTAGGGACTGAAATGGGCCGGGAGAGACAAAACACCTACAGAGACAAAAACAGAGAGAGAATGGCATTTATGATTCATGTGATAAGTTATTGAGCCATGCAAACAAACCTCAGAAAGTTCAGCAACACATCCATTCTCACTGCTCCGACAGAAGTCCCAAAACAATTGCTGAGGTGGTATTTACAGAGGGAATTTATAATCCTGGTAACATGTAACCTACACCACTGAGGGCAAATAAACACACAAGGGAACGTGAGCCTTGCTCTCAACACTTTCAGGAAAATAAACATCGAGATCAGGCTAATACAAACATGCCCGCTGCATCAGACGCAGGCTGAGGCCTCACAGAAAGGAATACAGAGACAGACTAAGATCAAGTTAAGAATTCATTGTCATTGCAGACATTTCACTTTAATATCATGGACATTATACAACATGCTCAACACATACTGTACATGCTTGATCCCTCCACATCATATCTGCAATCAGATATTCTAGTAACTAGAAGTAACTGATAACGTAAGGATGGTTACAGTAGATCCATGATAATTAAAGGTGATATTACTGCAGTGTATGGAAACACTCAGAGGTTTGGCATGAGGTTCATATTTAGGATGTCATCAATCAACAGACTGCTGAAGACCACCAGCAACCCAGGACTCTAACAGCCCCTACTGTGACCTTTTTCTTTACACTAACACACCCACAGATGAGGAAACAAACAAATCTGGGTTTGAAAGAATGAGGAATTGCAATTCGTTACACCTTCATGAAATTTGTAGAAAACAGTTCCCTTCACTGACACTAAGTTTGTAAGTATGAGTTTTATGTTCTGATTCTTGGTGGAAAGACCTAGTGTTTAAATATTTCAAAACACCGTAAATAAAACTGAAATAAAGGGGGGGGGGGTAAAAGGAGGTGAAATGAGACAGGATCCCCTCATAGCAGTACTTGATAACTGTACAATTACACAAATGAATTACACAAAAAAGAGAAGGGAAAACATTTGCCAATCAGCCCATTTGTTGAAACCAGATTTGACACCCATATCCAGCTACTGTTAAAAAAGTCCATTTGAACAGTTCATAGTAAGATACTAAGAAACTAAAATGACACGATTTTATGGCTTACTTGTGTGGATGAAATCACTGATCAAATTTGTTTTTAGATCCACTGTCATGACTTTTGGAGTAACTACGGTCAATCTGATACATGTGTGGTATTTCCTCTTCAAATGGACCCTCTGGAGATTCAGTCAGCCCAGCCCAGCCAAAACACTGTCTTTGAATACAAGTCATAGTGAAATAAAATGAAAATGCCCAATCTCTCTAAGGAGCATAATTTACCTCCATTAATAAAATATATAAATATATATCAGATATCAGACAAATTATGATATTACAGTTAAACACCGGGTTTGCACTTTTATTCTCCCTGACAGCTGAGACTAATTGCAGGCGAGAAGATAACATCACTCTTACATAAACTGAAGATGTCATCCTGTTCTTTCACTGCTGTACCTCCTGTGATTGCTGTTTTCGAACTAAAATGGATACAAGTTATGACAAGTGAAGGTGAGAACACAGAGTGCTATTTTTTGCCTTTTAGTATATATCTGCTGGTTCTTCAGTAATTCTGTCTGGAGCGATATGTAGCAGAGTAAGAAGAACCAGAGTGTTTTAGCTACTGTACAGCTAGTCGATATGGGTGAACACACATGCCCAAAAGTTAACCTTTACTTTGGCTTCACAGTCTGAGGTGAGCTTTCTGCCAAGCCAGAGGAAATGAGTGGGGGGGTGGACGTGGGATAGAACAGAGAAATGGAAAGAGGA
Source organism: Seriola lalandi dorsalis (assembly GCF_002814215.2). Lineage (NCBI taxonomy): Eukaryota > Metazoa > Chordata > Actinopteri > Carangiformes > Carangidae > Seriola > Seriola lalandi. Next base: position 1,728,553 of record NW_019525106.1, on the reverse strand, counting down.
AAGATCATCAGTGCAGGTTTGTGATTTACTTACAAAGCCTGAGGAAAATAAAAGCTTCCTCATCTCAAACTCTCCTCACTCTCCCAAAAGGGAAAAGATGGGCTACCATCCCTAAAATGACATTCCCATGTGCTTCCGGCAAAAGCTGTCCTCTCACTGGAATCTGTGAGAGAAAAAATACCATCATCTCTGAAGTCTCTTTTTCTCAACATCCCCATGACATGAGAGGGGATTGCACTTACAAAATATGAGCAAAGGACAGAATATTTTATTACTATTATTTAACTACTAGGGATCCAATAAATGTGCTTACAGTAAGCATATACTATATCTAAAGATGAAACAAACCTCCACATATAAGAACCCTAAACCTCCATTAATCATCCACCTGGCACTTCTATCCTTATCTACTTTGTATTTGTTTTCTGGTTTAAATTTCTTTTATTAAGTGTTTTTAATCCTTTTAATTGATATTTTCTATATGGTGTACCTCTGAATGTTTTACTGCATTATGCAAAGCACTTTATTTTCCCTCTGTGTATGAAATGTGCTATCTAAATTTGCTTTTTGGCATTTAGTTTTGGATCTTGTCTTGTCCTGTCTTGTCTTGTATTGTCTTGTCTTGTCTTGTCTTGTCTTGTCTTGTCTTGTCTTGTCTATCTTGCAAGGGTGGAGGTGGAGCTAATGAAATGCTGTATAAGCAGCAGCAGTTGCAATTTCAGCAGTGTTTGCAAACAATCAGTGGATATAAACTAGACTAGTCTTACTGCATATTGTGTGCTGAAAATACAGTTCGCTGCAGTGAGTCCTGTGTGTCATGAACGTAGTTGAGAGTGTCTGAACTGGCTAGCAGGATGTTATCATTTTATACTGATGAGTTAATGACCAGGAGCAAAGGATCTATCTAATAGACCACACTGCTGCACAAACACACTGCTTTGTCATGCACAAAACAGTGACCATTTAATTTGCAATATGCTGTCAACTGCATATGGCCACAAGTACGGATAGTATTGCACAATAAAGGAAAGCCAACCTATGAGATATAGTAGTAAATTGCAAGTGCTGGATGTAAACATCCTCCAGTAATAGGAGAGGGAAAGATTATAGCAGAGAGGTGGATTTTTTAAATTGAGGAACAGCCACATGGCATGTTAACTCCCTACAAACAAAGCTAAGCAGTGAAGTCACTTCAGCGTACAGTGGTGCTTCATGAATGAAAAACAGACAGAATTAAAAATACGTTCACTCAGGCAGGGTTATGCTGCCAAAGGGAAACCATACAAAAGTGTAACTCTATCTCCCCCTGTCTCTCTTTCTCTCTCTCGTACTTTCGCTGCATCATCTGACTTGTATAATATGTGCTGACTCCCAGCTGCAACACAATGGAAACAGCTGCCTCTAGCAGAGTGCTACTGCTACAAAGAACATGCACGTCAGACAAACAATCTGTACACAAGCTTCAGCATGTCCCTGTTCGCTCACACAAGCAAAAACATACCCATACACTCACTGCCTGTGCATGAAAAGTACGCTGGCACTTCTTTGATGTGTCAGGTGTTTTAGTAATTATGATGAGGGTATTTGCTTTTGGGTTTCACCTTGTTAACCATTCCTTAAAATGACATTGAGCATATATAAATATGGTTGAAGCATCTGGAGCATTTTTCAAGACCTTGTGTCAATCTCTTTTTCTCCCATTATCCTCTAAAGGCCTTGGACTATCCTTTCACATGGCTGCATGCTTGAGAGACCTCTTACCTTATTGTGTTAACTCATGCTCTGCATACTCTCCTGAGCCGCCTCACCACCATGGTTTATGGCCACCATAACTACAGAGGCCTCCATGACTGAGTATTAGGTGTTACTGTATGTGACATGTAATGTGAATGGCTCATTCAGAGATGGCTTGATTCCAACTCATGTCAGGGAGACTCATGCCTTCTGAGGTGTAAGAACCATTTTAAGAGATTCTGTCTCATTAGTTTGGGTGAGGGTGTGTGAAAAAACGAACGCGTCGGTGGATGTGTTCATGAGCGTTTCTGAGCGACAGTGTACAAATTAACATAGCTATTTGGACTCCCTGTAGTGTGATTCCCCAAGAACCTCACACTGACGTTATTCTAGTCTTCAAAAAATACAGTTCAAAATAGAAACCTAATAATAGACTAATTAAACCAGTGTAATGAACCGGTCTAAAACAGTTCAGCGACTGTTAAAGCACAGCTCTCCTCTTTTTTTTCTTTTATTCAAATAAGACAATAAGACTATTTTGAAAGAAAAAAATTACCAGCTCACAGAGAACATTTTTTTTCCTGCTTTACAAAAGCAGTCATGTCAAACAGGCACTGATTTGACATCTCTGGAAGTTTTTTTTTTTTTATCATTTTCAGCCTAAATTTAGCATGCTTTAAATAGACGCGTCTTCAACAGAAACTAATTCTTTCGAAATGTTAATATAGTTTCAATTGATTCTGCCATATTCTTTCGAAGCTGTGGCAAATATTCGCACAGCACCACACTCTCAGCAGTTCCCACAGTCCCACCCCGTGGCTTGCCTCACCGCTGAACCCCAGCCTGCGTCATTTGGGCCTGATGTAGGTCTGAAAGCCAACCAAGGCCTGTCCCCACCATCACCACGAATATCATGAGCACCGGCAGCTCCAGCACTATATGCATCATTTCTCTCTGGCACCGGGAGAGGCTGAGGATAAGATGAAGGAGGAGGGGATGAGAGTAGAAGCTAAGAGGAGGAGTGGGACTGCGGGTTGCAGAGCTTTTGGTGGAAGACGAATGAGTCATGCAGAGGAGGGGCTGGGGAGAAAGACAGGAATATCTGAAACTGTGAGGAGGGTGAGGCAGGGGAAGACAAGTGGCACAAGGGATTCATTCTTTTGCGGCTATTATGGCTTCATTTCTGAGGTTGACCCTGCAAATGTCATGTGGGAATCCCAGCTACAAATCACAGCTGAAACTTACCACAAAGCCTGTGGCAGTCCCCAGCCCATTCAAACTATCTCTCAAAACCATTACAGCTCCTCCTAGCTCAGCCAAGCTATCACTCACAATGATGTTGGACAGACTGCCAAAACAAGGTCAGAAAAATCCAACAACTACTTTTTGTTATGCTGAAAAATTTTCAGCTGTCAATCTTGTTAGGTGTCCTTATTAGTCACATCACATCAATGCTGTCAAACCAAATTTCAGTCTATTGTCAGGAAATCATAACAACTTTGAGCCTGCCAATAAAATGCCAAAAAGAACTTTGAGTTAAGGTTAACGCTAGCTGCAGTGAACTCATCACTGGCTTCCCCTACATACCTCAACTCTCATTCTTTGTTGCTCTTGTGATATCTCATGTTATCTCCCTTGTCAAAATTTGTTCTACTTGACTCCAAGTTTGTGTTTTTAGCACACGTGCTTGGTAGCAGCATTAGGGTAGAAAATATCTAGGCTTTGGTTTGACCTTCAGTAACGGGCCAGAAAAAACTGTTCTAAATTCTAAAAGACCACAGCAAAACTGCACACCATGAATCAACTTTGGATTGCATTTCAAATTTTTAATCTGTTTAGAAATATGTTACTGATTTCACAAAGAAAAATCTGGACCACTGTGTGACTTTGTGATACATCGATTTAGGTTATGTAACTGCTAGCATGTAGTGATAAACAGTTTTCTGCTAAAAGGGATTCAGACCCTGAAATTTTCTGTGTGATGTGATATTCTTTCACAGCTTTTAGTTTCACTTATGTTCCCAGCAGCTCAGCCCCAAAAAGAGCACATTCTTGAACCATAATTGGTCTGTGTGCACATTTGTTTTGTCTACCATAGAGAGTGTGTGTGAAAGACAGAAGGACATGATCAGCTTTGCTCCTGCTGTATGCTCTCAGTGGGCTGATAGAAAAACTCAAGGACTAAGGACGGGGGGGAATGCACATGTACACACACATGAGTGAACACCTGCCTTTCCTCCTTTAACAGCCTCTTCATTCATTACAGTGTGGATAGATCAGAAAGCCAGGGAAAGAGCGCTTCAAAGCCACTTCCCCTACCCAGAAACAAGCTCTCATTCTGGGCCAGGAGGCTATATGCTTGTCCCTGTGTGGAGGGTGGACAGTCACACAATAGTACACAGTTTGACAGGGCTGTTATTGGGTGTGTATCACTCCCACAGTCTCCTGATCTCCTCCATCTTTCAGAGAGTACGCCTTTCACACAACAAAAGACACACACAAATGCTCACACTTCATTTCATTTCATTGAAATCTATAGGCCAGATGTGATCCTTCACTCACAGGCCTGCCCTCTTGTTTTCCACCCTTAAAAAGGTTCCAAAACACCTGTTTTTCACACATCCAACCTCACCCACACACACACACACACACACACACATTCTTCTCTGGTTTTACAGATTGTGTGCCACACACAGGTCTTTTTTTATGGAGGCACTGAGCAAGAATTTTGAAAGGGTTACAGTTAAATTCATGAATAAACTTAACATTGATGAACCAAAGGTATTAGCTTTGTTCTGCTATGCTCACAGCAGATTCAGCATACAGGGTTAAAAATATCAATGTGTTTGCTTGCTTTGGTGGACCCTCCTCACAATCCTTGTCTAAACAGAATCTCAGTGGGACAGAGGGGCATTTACAAGCTTAAAGTGCTCTATTCGTATTTGGGCTAAAAATAATCATTCATCTGAAAAGTTAGCATATGAGCGCGTCTTTCAAAAATACAAACTACCTATGTGCAGTTGGGAGCAGACAGAGAAGCATTCATAAGCTGAAGCTGCTTACACTTAAATTTTTAGTTTGGACTGAAGTGACCATTCACTTGAATGTGTGTGTCCAAATCGAGCTGTTTTCTGATTTAAAAGGCTTAAAAAGTTATTGATCTCTCTCACACACATGCCTGTCAGTGCCTGATAAATCACAGACCATGATAGACAAGTGAAGTGGGGTCTGGTCGATGTCCCCTGACACCTCTGGTGACCCCCGGCTGCGACAGGTCACGGGTCAGAGGTGGTGCTCAGCTGGGGCTAAAAGAGGAAGTAACCGTATCAGCTGTGTAAAAAGGGGGCTTCCCCAAGTTGCTGAGTGAGAACACCCACACACATCATTAATCACTGCAAGACCCACGCTTAGATGCAGAGAGAGGAAAGTTTCTATATTTGGTGAATGTGAATGATGTGAACTTCAAGTGGCTTATATGCCTGTTGTTCTCAGACTCTTGCTGTTATCCAGTGTTGGATGTTTGATTTGTTAACATATTTTCTAGGAAATAAAAACACAAAGAGGGTTAAAACTACGATTTGAAAGTTGGAAATCTACTTCCTGCCCACAGGCTGAAAGTAAGATTTTTGGATCTGTCTGCTGTTAGAAGTTTGCCAGGAATCCCAGTGTGCAAAGCCACAAAGATTAGATCTGAATCTCCATACAGGGTTAGCTGAATCTTCAAAAGAGAAATGACAGTTTTATAACATTCAAATATTACACTGTAAACCTAAAGAAATATAAAGCTGTTACTACAACCATGAGCGACCAACTATTTCCTGCTCATATGGAAAATCAAGCAAGATGGATAAAATATCTAGAATCACATAAAATGGTTGTGAGTAAATCTGAGGTGCTCAAACTCACGAAAAATAGGCCACACTGAATTGTAACGGTGCAAAAAATTTACAGTGAAGCTGTAAATGTGGTTGGCAATAACATACATACCACCACCCCCAAACAAACACACACACACACACACACACACACAAATTGGGAGTGGTAGGATTTGAGAGGGCTGGCTTTGGTTTCCTACAGCCTTGAAAAATATCGCCATTAGCTCCGCTACACAGCTAACCCTAATCCTGAACATGACTTCAGCTCTCTCGCCCTCATCCTCTCCTCCCCTTTACTCTCCCTCCTTCTCTCTCTAATCATGTTTTATATTTTACATTCCGGGCCCAACTGTGGTGCCTGTGGCTATCTAGTCTCATTCAACATTCCCCGTTTCCATATGTGACACCGCTTCACATAGTGTGCAGCAAAGGGACGGTATAGCTCCATTACTAGATGACATAGTTTTATAGGTTTCACTGGGTTATTGAACAGCACTGGGGCTCCATATGCAATACTGTATATGGAGGCTGGTTTTGTTTTCTCTAATGACACAGGACAACGGATATTACACACATCCACATAGACATCTAACCTCAAACCCGCCCTCTCATAATTGAATCCACTTTTACTACTGAGATGATGTCAGCATCCAAAACATACCCATGAGTGTTTGACAAATAAACAAAGTCAGGAAAGCAAAATATAATGGTGACAATATATGTGCTACGGTTTAGAGAACAATTCTCATTAGTGTCAACAGCTCCTTCACCACACTATGAACATAGCAAAGACTGGATCTTATTGGCTGGGACAGACCAATGGCTGTTTTATTCACCCATTTTAAACAGGAACAGTTAACCTCGCTTTTAAAGAACAAGCTGCCCTCTATTCAGCTCTCCGACAAATAACACTATGGGCAGCAGGCTGGGCAAAGCAGCACAAAGTGTGCGTGCATATGAATGCAAGTGTGTGTTTGCTCTAATTGCTCCCACTCTGTCTCTATGATCAGCTCATTTTCTCTCAGCTGGACCGTCTAGGGAGCGAAAACAGAGAGCCAGTCAGTTTGGATGGCAGACAACACGCTCATTGAGCAAAGGCCTGAACCTGAACTCTAGATCGTCGCCATTCTCAGTAACGCATGCAAACACACACACACACACACACACACATGCAAGCACGCACGGACAGACACACACGGACAGACACACGGACAGACACACAGAGACACACAGAGACACACAGAGACACACACACACACACACACACACACACACACACACACACACACACACACACACACACACATTAAAGTCAGTTAATCACAGTACTAAGGACTGAGTTGGAAATTCTTTTCAGAAGAGGAAAATCCAGCAAAGTTAAAGCGTCACTGGCCAGTTGGCTGCATGGATCTCTCACTTCTCTTAGTGAACAAGATGCATAAAAACACTTCTTCTAAGTGTGTGTAAAGATGGATGTTTGAAACCATTTACCATCAAATAAACATGAACTCTGGCCATTTGCTGGTGGTCAGATGTAAAAAACGATTTCAGCGTTGTAAGCTTATAAACTGTGTAATTCATTGGTTTTGTCATTGATAAACCTTCACCTCCATGGCAACTTTAAAATTGACATTAAGACTGAAATAACCTCAGTATTAGACACTTCTGTGTCTGTGTTGCACAAAGATGCACGTGGCACTGTTTCATTATCACTTCAACCCCTGCTGGAATAACATCCATAAAAAGCACATCGTGACTCATCATTACTTATTAGATTGAGCGTCTAACTCTTCAACAGCCCAGCTATAGCTATGTCACTCTTCTCTCCTCCCCCTCCTCCTCAATTACACACTAAACTGAGCATTCACATGTTGACATTAATTAACACACTTTGAGAATGCGATGCTACCCCGTTCCCACCAGAGTTTCATGCACAGAAAGACACAGGTACTTCACTTTCAAAAGCTTAGAGGATGCAAGTTAACAGCATCAAATCCTTTCCCGACTGTTCAGAAATAAACTTTTTCCGGCTGCAGCATGGTTCTCACAGTCCAACAAGCGGTTTTGATAGAGGGACTTAGGAGTTTGACGTTTCAAAGAACTGGATCCAAATTCCCCCTTGTAAATCTAAAGCAGCTTTCTGCTGATTAACATTCCGCGTTGGGCTGGGTAGAGAGCAAAATCATGGCACACAGCGCAGTGAGTCAAATTGGGGGAAAAAAACAAGGGTGGGGGGATGGTGGATGGATTATGATTAGGAGTGGAGGTTCACTCACTCTTTCAATCACTCCTTTCCTCTTTCCTCCTTCCTCCTTCTCTCTCTCGCTCGCTCTCTCTCTGTCTCTGTCTCTCTCTCTCTCTCTCTCATTGCCTAAAACTAAATCTTTGGACTCAAAGCAGAGTGGAAAAGAAGCTCAGGAAAAGGAAAACCACTTTCTGGGCAGCCACTTATTGTTGTTCAATCAAACAAAAATATAGTAAGTGTGTTGTACAGTATGGTTTTCTGTGTGTCTCTGTGTGTCTGTAATATAAGGTGTGGCCTATGTTTGCATCAGCTACAGAGAGCAGTGGAAGACGTACTCAGATCCTTTTGCAAGTTACTCGCAATACCAATAATTTTAAAAAGTGCTCCATCTTAGTTTAAGTGACTGAAACCTGCACAATCAGCTCGATAAGCAATGGAGGCTACATTTTCTTTTATAGACGCAACACTACTTGAAGAGCCTTGTTGGACTAATATACTTACTGCCATGTTCCAATTAAACTTGCATTAAGAAAGACCAACCACTCACAGACTCATTCCATCCACTATATGGATGATAAATAAGATAAATAGTGAGGATGAGTATGCATCATATTTCATGAGCATTACAACCGAGCAGCCTGTCACAGCAGCGGGCAGTGAACGGAGCAGAGCTTTGTTCAAAAGGTCCATAGTTCTTTTGTCTGCAGTAATGAGTGGGGCTGGTCCATTTACAGCTGTCTGACTCTACTGCTGTCAATGCCATTGTTGACAACAACTGTCCTCACTGTGAAAGACAGAGGAGAGGTGAGCGCTCTACGGTGGGAGGGGATGCAGATTAGAGCAGTCGTAACATTAGATTGTTCAAGTGGGCAGAAAACGTCATAGAATTAGTAAAGAAATCAATGCCACTGATGGAACATGTGTATAAATCAATGGACCACCCAACCTCAGACACACATGTTGACATTCTGATAAATGTGTCCAGTGCAGTTTGACCACACACACACACACATATCTGCAGAGAATTAAAAAATGGTATGCACCAGGCATTGAGGTGTCATCACATGCACAAATCATGTGCCCATGTGTCAGTCTCGCAGATGACAGAAGCTCTAAATATTCTGTGCGTTTGTGACCTGGGTGTGTTAGGGACCTGCAGGGCGTGTCAAGATGTCCACCTCTTTAGCAGGAAGCAGTAAACTACCTTTAACCAGACCAGTCACCTCATTCAACTGGCTGTATGACCCATCTGACACCCAGGGGGGTTTACAGCTCACCCCTGACCCTCACACACCCCATACACACCCCTCACACATACACACACACACGCACACACACACTCAACACAGAGGGAGTGTCCACAACTCAAAAAGGAGCCAGCAAAAAAAGGACCGTCCTCTGATGCAGTTATGTCACCTCCTGACCCCCAACTCTACACATCCACAAAGCAACACTTACACACACAAAGTCACACACTCACACTCGTGTGGTGGTCAGCACTATGGGGCACACTAAAAATTTAACAAAGCCTCATTGTGTCCACGTCATCATTACACAAGTACACACACACACACACACGCACACACACACACACACACACACTTTTACATACAGTACAATAGTGGTGAACCAGGGGATCAGGACCTCCCCAATGTGGCACAACACGAATACAAAAGGGTTGCAACACAAGCAAAAAGCAAAAAAAAAATCCTTTTTGATGCATGTCATTGTTTATTTTTCCAACATTTCCCCATTTTTTACTATCCTTTTTTCCTTGTCTCAAAAAAAAAACGCTCACAATTCACACACATATACAACCTTTGATGAGGGTTTAAAAGAAGACAGGGTGTTTTAACCACAGCAAAGCATAACACACAAACACACACATGCTCCCAGTGGAGGATGTTTGAGTGAGGGTTACAGAACCATCCGTATTGTCTTTGTGCGCTCAGACTGATAAAATTATCACTTTCCCCTCTTTCCTTTTCCTATGGAAAAGATGATTGTGTTCATGTGACCGTCTCTAAACTTCATTACACACTTGCTGGAGAGGAAACAAACTGGCGATAAAAAGAATGAATAAACAAACCACAATGAGTAAACAAAAAGTAAGAACCAACACTTGAAACAACAGAGGATACAAAAAGAAAAGAAGTGGCAATGTGTGAATGTATGTCAGATCATGAGTGTGTTTTTCTTATAATTTCTGTTTATTTTGGCAGAATATAAAAAAAAACAAACAAAAAAAACAAAAAAAAAAAAAACAGGAATTGTTCTGGCTTGATGGACAGATTTCAGATTGTGAGCTTCTGTAAATCCTTTATAACTTTTAGAATTTCTTTCCTTCAGCCTGGGACAGGTCACAGCTATGTGAATTGCTCTGAAATTGCTGAAATTACAGGTACCACCCTGCGTCATCACTACTGTCATCTGTGTGTGAGCAGTGTTGCAAATCTGATCCTAAACAAGTGACATACTCAGTGTGATGAGTGTTTGCTGTTTCCTCTCTGCAGGGGGCACCTGCTCACACATTCCTCAGCCCTGGCATGGCAGCAACGCAAATAAAAGTTGTGGGAGGTGAGCGTATGTGTGCATATGCACAATGAGTGGGGCGTTTGTTTCAGTGTGTGTTCCCAGCTGTTACCTTTACAGGTGCTACAGGCAAGCCTTACTCAGTGTGTGTCATTGAAACCAATTTATAAGGTCATCTCAACAACTTCAGACAGGTTTAATCCATAGTTTTTTGGGGTTTTTTGTGTGTGTATTTCTATGAGCGTGTGTGCGCGCATGTGTGTGTGTGTGTGTGTGTGTGTGTGTGTGTGTTTTGCGGGTCATAAGAGGCAACTGCTCCACGGGTCTCTGTGGACCACCCACTGAAGCCCTCTCCTCTAAGCAGCAGATGGAAAAAGAAAGACAAGGATCACAGACAAGAAGAGATATCACCTCAAGAGAGACTGTTGCCTTTCTCCATCTCTGCTTCCTTCCATCCCGTCATATTTCTTCTAACTATAAAACCAGAGCACTTTAACAAACAGTGCACTTTAAGAAGTACAAGCAATGTCAAAGCCAAAGGCCATTTGCCTTTTAACTGCTTAGGAAGCTGAGCAGTTCTCATGAGCGTGTGCGTGTGTGTGTGTGCATGTGCGTGTGTGTGTTAATGCATTTCTTCCCGAGTATTAGAGAAGACCCGGTCAATTCACTTCAACTGACGTTCCCACAATGATTCCCAAAGCCACAATGGCTAAATAATAGCTGACAGACTTTAAGCGCTTCCTAACACAAAAATTCACAGAAACTCACACCCTGGCACACACACATATACATTTTTAGACAGGCCACATTGTATATTACCCATTACACCCTTTTTACAGAAATTAATAAAACCTAGCTTGGCAGGAAACAACCGATAAATCGCCATGAACGACAAACACACTTCTCAAGTGAGACTGTGTTACAATGTGAACAAATTCAGGGAACGGGAATATGGAAAAAAGTTTCCAGATTGTTGTACAGTCGACCAACTCAGACTTGTACTATGTGCTGAGTGTCAGGCTCTAACCACCGTGGGTATTGTTGGTAAATCATGACTAGTGAGAGGTGCTAGCCACATCCTGACCACACACACTAAAACACACAAACCCCTCTACCCTTCCCAGAGGGACCTAACTGCCCAGCACAGACCCTGAAAAGGAGCGGGGTGTGTATGTGTGTGGGTGTGTGATTGCTTTAGAGGAATGTTTGTGTGCAACAGATTGGGGGAGAAGACTATTCTTGCACACACTCACACAGCTCCTGTGCAAACAGCAGACTGAGTGACAAATCTGTTTTCATTCTCCTTTTCCCACTGTAGGGTCTGTCTGGGTGGGATGGTGATAGCTGAGCATATGTGCAGGTCCTGCCACCCCCCCGACCCCACCCCCCATCATTTGTGCAGTGTCTGACACATTTTCACTTGACAAAATCTCTATTTTCTGCCCAATCCTTCTCCTTTTCGTATTCTTGCCCAAACTTTTAGTTATTGTACTTCCTGCCCCATTCCAAGATAAACAGCCCCTGCTTTGCCCGCTTGGGAAACCCCATGACCACAAATGGCTAGACAGACAGGAGAGGCTCGTGGGATATTTCATTCAACTGCTAGCCATGTGTTCAGAGTTGGGGTTTGGACAACCCAAAGCTTTAAGCTTTGGGTAGGCATGCACGTACGCGCACACACGCGCACACACACACACACACACACACACACACACACACACACACACACACACACACACACACACAGTTTCCCTACCCTGGGACAACTCCCATTCTCCAATTTCAGCCTGTGAAGTCTCAAAAGCGATTGCAAAAACTGCAGGGTGATAATTAGCTATGTTTTACCTTGTGCCACTTGGGAGAAACATAACACACACACACACACACACACCGTAATGAAGTTGAGAAGGAGCTGAGGAGACCTTGTGTTAAGAAACAATTCTGCATGAAGACAGTAATGGCGTTTCAAGAAGGAAATGGAAAAAAAGAAGACCTCTTTCGTCCCCTGTCGAAAGCCTGAGTGAGCCCATCAGCCATCGTCCCACAATATGATACCCAGAGATTATTGCGCATATTAAAAATCGAGCCTCCTGTTGTGTGTGTGTGTGTGTAATAATGATGCCTTCCCCAGCCGTTGTCTCTGAGCTCCAGGTTCCCATGAGCCTGACTATAACAGCAGCCCTGCGCGGGAAGTCTCTGGCTGACCCTTGGCCAGAGGAGACCTGGCAGGACGCACAAGAGACGACCGCTGAGCCGAGAGAAAGAAAGGAGAGGCAAGAGAAGGAAAGAGAAAGTTTGGAAGACAGAAGATGGAGGGGAGGCGAGTCTTTCTCTGATTCGATTTTCAGACTGTGGTGACACATAAACCAGCTTGCAGACATGCACGCACTCATACGTGACAAAGATAGCCTGAATGGACAGCCAGAGAGCGTTAGATGGAGAGTTGCATGCAGAAATGAACAAGCCAGGGCATGAATAGTACTTGACCTCATTGTGCTAGCCAGCTAACTGCTGACCTCACCACTCTCTAGCTACCAACACGAGTTGGTCAGAGGGTAATTATGGCCTTCAGAGCAGAAGTGCACTAGAGCCAAGAACCACTAGGCAGGTTCATTTCTTGCTCTGTGATTTTTCTTTCTCTCTCTGTGCTTGTCATTGTCCCTCACTCCTGCCTTTCCTTTTCCACTTTGCTCTGCTCCCTGTCTGTATTTTTTCAGCACTGAGCAAGGTAGATACATTAGACCTGCTTTCATCCCCTAGGGTCTTAATCGCCATGTTAAACCTTTTTAAAAGGCTTTAATAATACTACTCTCCTCTCCTCTGCTGGAAAAGTTGTTAACTTAACAGTACAGGGTGCCACACCTTGTAAAACTCCATAATGTTTCAACCGTTTAAACCGTTTTGAAATCGGGGCCTCTATCTCTTCTCTATCCAACTGTGGTTAGGAATTGATATGCAAATGCATGCATAGAGACATACAAACATCTGTCATTCACCCACTCACAGTCTCACGGACACACATGCAAAATATTATGTTATTGGTGTCCTAGTGCTCCCCTCTGCAGGAGATGATGATGGCATTTCAAGACTTGGAACACAGGGAGCAGCAAAAGAGTTGGAGCTCTTGGGAGGTTTCCACAGGGTCAGGACAAGGAGAGGGGCCCCCACTAAAGTTTGTCTCTGCCAGCATGGGGCTGGAGATGATAGCTACCCATCCAGACAAGATGGATGTCAGGAATCTGTTTTCCTCTCCTCTTTCTATTCTCTCATCCACAGCAGACATCACACAGACATCCTAATGAGTTTAAGGGAACACTAGTTGTCACACCTGCATCTAGGGGGAAAGCCCACTGCAAGATAGTGTAAATTCCTTTCAATCTTTGTCTGTCTGTTTGCCACTTATCAGTCTGTGTCTCTATCTCAAGTGATTTTCTTTTGTTTTTTTGTGTGTTCGAATGCAAGTGCTGCTCTGTGTGTGTGTTTTTTATCTTTGTCTATTCAGACACTGCCATTGAGAGACAATGTTATCACAGACACAGAGACGCATCAAGACATATCCTTCCTGCATTTTCACGTGTGGGCTTGCCTCTCTGTTAACTTGCCCCATTGTTCTCCTGACATCAGGCTGCCTGTGCTCTGGGTCCTATCTGCAGCCCTTGTGTCAAAGCAAAGCCCTTCGGCGAAACTAAATAAAACAACTCTGTCAAAATGTTTGTATGAAACCAACTCGATGAAATGAAAGCTGCATTCACTCCACAGTTTAGCTGGCGCTCAGCTGACCCGCTGGGTGGGTGTTTATTTAGTATTTATGACTTACTGACCCTCAGGGTGACGCCCCCTCCCCCTTATCCACCTTAAACTCTTGACACATCTGCCCCTTTCAGCCCCATCATGCAGACACACACACCCTTTTCTTAGCACCTGACTGGATTGCTGAAAGGCTCCTTCAGTGGGTCGAGGACTTTCATGCCCAAAGCAGGCTATTAACTATAGACAAAGAATGATATTGTTGGTGTGTTTAGTTAATAACAGAAAGGTGTGTTGACCTCTCCCGCCTCACAACTTCCTCCCTCTTGACCTGTCAGACGGAATGCTTGGCTTGGTCTTAGATATACATTATATATTTAACTACTGTCAGGCTGGCTTTGAGAGTGCCTTTACAATGCCTTTTAACAGAAGTACCAAAAGGCCAGGGCACTGACACGTCGACACATGTATGTACAGTATGTGCACTGTATGGACTGTTACCTAATCCTTAACACATGGAAAATAATGAGAATGCTTGTTCAATAGAGCTGAAATTAGTCACACTTGTGTCTACAGGGCACACAGGTGGAACAAATGTCTAATCCTAACATGTTTAATAATCCCATTGGGTTTACATGGAGTTAAACAGAATCAGATTTGATAAGCTGATGATCGTGTTGGCATTATGACTGTTTTTAGAGGCAGCGTTTTGCTTTTTGAGGTGGAGAAGAGGGGGAAAGCACTGAGGGGTGCTCTGTGCGTGGCTTAAGCTGTGCTCTGTTTAACTGCTGTCTGACTGACTTCCTCTGCAGTCTCCACTCCTCTGCATATGCAGAGGCACACTTACCAACAAAAAGTCACTCGAGATATTAATAGTCCAATTCATAGTCACATATTATGTACTGACAGACACGAGACACACTTGCAAAACGTGCATCCATCTTTTGAAGAGAAGCATCATCTTCACATCCTGTTTGACACAAGATGAACCAAAGGAAATTCCATTTCTCAGAACGTGCTCAAAGAAGGCGTCCTTTCATCAGTGTCACATTCCACCACACACCACCCCATTCCCTCCTCTAACTTCTCCCTCCACCCCTGTTATGGTCAATAGGCAGATTATCTCAGTGCTGGGAGAGGAAACTTGGCTACCATCGTTTGACTGTATTCTGTCCAACACTGTCTGTGACCCTGCAGTGACACACAGATGGCCAACACAACACAGATAGACAGAGGCAGAGAGGGGATGGCCAGCAGAGAGAGAGAGAGACACAGAAGATGTAGATGAATGGACAGACTCCTCTAATTCCCTCATAAGACATGGGTCCACACATGCACACAGTTATACACAGATGTAGCCCAAATTAGTGGGATCATACCCAAAGAGACATATCCTCTAGAGACACACAGTAACACAAACAAAGTGTCGGGTCAGGGTTTGATTATCGCATCAGCCCATACACGTGGGCAGTCAAGCTGTAAGTTTTCCCCGCCACACAAACATAGACACAAGTCCAAACATACTCCCCAGCATTTTCAAAGGAAACACACAGACATGGTGATTGTGTGATAAGGAATCTCACAAATTTGCAGCAAAAATACAGGGCAACCTGATGATGACAGTTCTGGCCCTGTCTGCATCCCCTAAACATTATCTGAACCTTTATATGTTTATGCAGACCTAACCTCTTAAATCACAACATGTGGCAGGGATTCCAAAAGTCACACCTCTACCTCAACCAATACGCTTGGTTACTAACTTTCCTTGAAAATACACATCTTCTTTTGGTTATCTATGAGCTACAAACTGTTTGCTTTGGTTCCAGGGAGAAGTCCACATGTGGTGGATGTGCTCTGCAGATCTTATCGAAAGAAGGAGACTAAAGGCTACAGCCAAGGGTGTCCTGTCTTGACAGAGTCTGTTTTCCTGTGCCCACATGTGTTCTTCATATGGCCCTGCTCTAAATGTGCTCCTTCCCTCCACTAACCACGAGGGACTTCCAGGAAGCCTTACTGTACATGGTTTTGGGTTTAAATATGCTGTGTGCGCCGCTGTGGCTGTGTTAATCACCATGTGTCTATCTGGATGACCTTGACCCAACAGGTGATGTTTTTAGGAGATGGCACTGGTTACAGGGTTGCGAATGGAAAAGCTTTGGAAAATAAAATTGAAATGCATGCTGGGTGTTGTGGCAGAGAAGCAGAAAAAAGGAGAGAGTAAAGAGATAAAGATATAAAGGTGAGGACTAGAGCCAGCGATTGCAGTCAATGTGGGTTAAGAGCAACCACAAACAACACTGGAAAGACAGATAAAAAGTAGAGAGTCAAAAGGACAATGGAGGAGCCTTGTGTGGTGTTAAAAGGTTTGATGGAGCATAACAAGAGAAACACTCTCAAATCACAGTGACGTTAAATGACTTCAATCCATAGCAGTTTGGTTATCAGCACAATTTTTTGGGGGGGGGAGCTGACGTTTTCCTGTGATGTGGGCAAAAAGAGATCAAGCCACTGTGCCTCGATGTTTACGTGTGTGTTGTTGCTGACGAAGCTGCAGGTTTGACGCGCAAACAAACACATTCCAGCGTCTGACGGGGAGAGGCGAGACAATCGAGAGAGAAGTAATGAGCATTATCCCTGCTCATAGTAGCAATGAAAACTAATTGGGAACATGTTGCCTTCATTCCTGTCACTGGAAAGTCAGTGGACATTTCAAGTAAGAAAAAGCAAAGCACTCTCAGCCTTATGCTTTTATTCCAAAGAGAGCTACTTCTTTCTGGGTTTAGTCAAACAGGACTAGACACCCCACATCTCCATCTCCATCAAATCTCCATGGATGTCTCTGTTAACTGTCACTCAATCAGCCCTCAATCAAGCTTGCTGACAAATCCAGGCCAACACACACACAAGCGTGCACATACGCACACTGCAGTCCTTTTCAGCACAGATACCATCAGTGGCACAGAATAGAGATGGAGATGAGACACAGCACAACATCAAAGCAAAAGGAAAAAAAGAAAACAGAAGAAATGTCAAAGGCTGTGGTCGCGTACTTGTGACTGAAGAACATAGTACACGTACATGTATACGTACGTACGTACGTACGTACGTACGTACACACACACACACACACACACACACACACACACACACACACACACAC
>NW_019525106.1:1609506-1709691 GCF_002814215.2 Seriola lalandi dorsalis | reverse complement strand
TTTTTGACTCAAGCAAAGCCATTATTATGCATCCTGTTTTTTTTTTTGCATTTTTTGTCACAGTTACAGTTTACATTGCACTGAATTTTATACAGGTCAGATACATTTTCAGAAAGACAGTTTCAAAAAATTTCTGTCTTTTCTATATGTGATTCATCAGGTATATGTACAAAACAAGCTTTTATTTTTTTTTTTACTTTCACATCAGCAAATTTATCTCTGCCCCAGGAGGATGTTTATTCAGTTAACAACACTTAAAACTTGCACAAGCCATTTTGGTGTCATGTCTGCTCCAATGTTATGTAAAGGTCAGACAGGCCTGACTTCTCCAGCAGCATGCGTCAGTGAGGGAACAGAAATACGAGCTGCAGGAGCTAAATCTTATGTTTAAGTCTTAAGATCCTGATATCCTCTTTATCACTCTGTCTAGGCTGTAAAGTTAAACAGCATTTTCTCTCACACTACAGCTTCAGTCTCACTTATTAAACCCAGTGTTGAGTCATTATCGGTCGTGTTGCCATCCTACCTCTTTTTTTTTCCTTTTTGGCTGGTGTTGCTATAGCTACTGATTAAGTGGGCAAGATGGACAAAAACAACAAAAAAAATCTGGTAACCTGTGGCAACCAAGGCGAATATTATCCAAGGAAGCATAAGCAGTGATGGCCTCTCCGTGTACTTTGTTTCAATCATCCTCAAAAACGAAGTGATCTCCTTAATCTCCATTTCCAATTCAAGGTTAAAGAAGCTGGCCTCAGGAAATCTGACCTTCCAGCTAACAGCACTATCATACAAGTAATTTGTCCTGGGTTTCATGAATACCAGCATGCAAAGTTTAAAACCTGTCCAGGCCCATGGTGCATGTGTGTATGTTTTTTCCTCATTTCAATACAGGTAAATGCATCCTTTTATCTGTACATAAAAGTATATGTGACCAAATAAATGTGTAGCATGTGTAGCAAAATAGCATTTAAATGCTACTGATGATTTCTATATGATTGCAAATCCAACAGACAACTGTATGGCCATTGGCTTCATGGCAAAAATGGCAACACTTTCTTTAAGTCCTCAATCTTGCATATTTTTCTATCAAGGAACCCTTGCCCTCACTAGTGTAACTACCACTGACCTTTAACCTTTGACACCCAACACTCAGATTTCAATATCATTTTAGACTCCAACACAGGTGCATGTGGCGGTGCTGTCTCTAAGCCAGACTTCACATTGGAATGATGTGATGCACAGTTGTTCCTTTCAACAAAGCCACTGCTACCATCCAGGCAATGCACTGAGCTGTCATGGTCCAAGATTCCAGCCATCTTCCAGCCAGTCTTCCTGCTTCCCTCATCAGCTGTAACCCCAACCCAACGTGCAGGACAGATTCCCTCGAGAACCGCGGCCAGGACTCTGTGGTAATGCATGTGACACGCTGGCTGCACATTTTCCAATTTAAACAAGCCAAATAAGCAATCTTAACTCCACAGTTCTCTCTGGACAGTATAAATACTCCACCACTACTCTCCAGGAATGTGATTAGAAAGACTAACTCAAGATGCAAAGGCACGAATGCTTTCAAGTTTGCTGTCTCTTTGTCTCTATTTACGTCCATTGCCCCTTTTTCCCTTGAGTATCGGTCATCCCCATCTTTTTTTGCTTCCTCCTTATCAGTGCTTTACTGTAAACAGTGTTAAGACATATGACTCATGCTGCTGTAATGAAACAGGGGGGAGTGTGGCAGGAGTTCAAAATAATGACTAAAGTTTCAAAGAAGAGAGAAGCAAGTAGAGACAGGCTGCACAATCTGCTAAGACGGTTATTTGATTTTGTTAATTAATCAACTTCACAAAATAAATTTCCTGTGTCAAAGGATGTGAAATCAACTGGATCCCGAATCCATGTAATAGCCAGACAAATAATTTGTGGTGTCATATCTATGAAAGCATTACTCATGGTTTTCCAGGAATAGTCTATACCCACACAAGTACATCGAAGCACCCACAGATGAACACACTGAAACACATGTGCACACCAGCACTCTAATGGGTTAGTGTTTTCACAGCTGGGACAGGACAAGAAGCCAGTGCAAACAGTGAAATCGACCATCAGTGTGTGCGTGTGTGCGTGTGTGTAGCCTGAGGTGGTACATGCACATGCACACGCACGCGCACATTACACTCACCCAAACATAAATTGTAGTGTTTTGGAATGGATTAACCCATATTATCCACTAAAGCTATATGACTTACGGTCTTAACTCTTTACACACTGGGCTGGTGACAGTGCTCACAAGGTTAACCTAAATTCATCTGTGCAGTTATTCAGGGCAAACACAGGCTCGTTATTAATGCCTGGGCAAATGTGCTGCATGCTGAACACACATGCATCACACAAGGATGAACTTAAGTCTATTTCCCCATAATGTCCTGATATGTTTTCCAAAACTGCATTTGATCCCGCTCCAGATTTGTGGAGCAGGGAGAGTATTTTCAGAGTGCTGGTTTCCCCATCTGTGTGACCACAGTGCTGGGCCGCTCTCCCTGCATCTTTCTGCCCACCGTTCCCACGCCTCTTTCTGGGCTAAATACATATTTAGGGAAATACTGAGCAGCAAATCATATGCCCTGTTCTCTCAGGGCACTCAAAACCCATTACTCACTGCCCTTTTTACTACCTTTATAGACCTGGAGCAGAAAAACTCAACTTAGTTTTTTTTGTTAGTACTGGACCAAATCAGAGTTTATCTATCCAGGTAAATTTTGCTGAGCATGAATGCTCTCTTTCAACTAGTCCCTGCTTCAGGTTCATACAGTTGTTCACATTCAAGCCGCTAAAGCAGCCCTTTTCAAACACAATCTTTCACTACTGGCTCCTGCAATTAAAAGTTAAAGTTAAAAGCACGGTCAAGGACTAGTGTATCTAAGGATATCTAACGATTTGGTTACTGGTACAGCAGGTTAGGTAGGAAACAAATACAGATGCAACAAAGTCTGAGAACATTTCAAACATTCCACAAAAACTCAGATTGATCTTTATTTTGACAGAGGTTCTTCAACGGACGTGTGTGTGCCAGTCGTACAGATCAACGATTTCGTAACCACTTCCACTGTCCATTAGTACAGCTACTATTCTGTACTTTAAAATGCCCTACAGCACTATCAATACAAATGATACCAGGAAGTGCTTGCTCATGTTATTTCCTTGTGAGGATAAATGAATGACAAATGGATTCTTCTGTATAGTGGTACTATGGAGTGAGTTCAACCAGTACTGTGGAGCCATTTGAACACATGCAAACCAGACTAAATAGCTTTCAGCGACTGTGTGTACGTGAACGTGCTCGTACAAGTGTGTGCATGAGTAATGAATAAGATCCTGGCACATCACAAGTGAGTTCCTCTAATGCACTCCCTGTAGACCAGAAGAAATAAACAGATAAAGATGAAGTGGACATGAACGCAATGGCAAAAAAAAGAAAAAGAGCCAAGAGAGAGAGTGAGCAAGAGAGGGCAGGAGGGAGGGAGTTTTCAGAATTGTTATTGGAGCCGTAGAAGTCATTTCTGACTTAAAGAGTTCCAGATGTGGGCCAGCCCCTGAGAAAAGGAAAGAATTGGAGAAACTGAGAGAAATCAAGAGGGAGGGAGGGAGTATTTATCAGACTGTGCCCTTCCACATGATCAGCAGCCTACCCTCCAAATCTGAATCTGGTCTGAGAGTGGAAAATGGATCTTTGCTTTTGTGTACACTGATGGTTGTGGTGGGAAAGGGACTTCAGCAGGAGGAGCAGGAGGGGGTTGAAAGCCAGTTTAGGGTGTGGGGTGTCAGGTGGTAAGGTGGTAGAGGGGCATGTGGCTTGCACAGCCCAGTCTTGGGCCTATAAAAAACTAGGGTGGTCAGAATAATGGTCTGTTGTTATTACACACACACACACACTCACACTGGTCTTTCTCAAAACCAGTGACTGAACTCACCAAAATAGGCCAGTCAAAACCAACCAAAAGACATCTGGTTAAATACTGGGACAAAAGCTGCTCTTTAACTTATTTTGCAATGAAATAGCTCCAACTCAAGCATAAGGCTAGATAACAGAGAACTTCAATGCACTGCACTCTCTTCAGCAATTGCAGGCTTAAATGGATGATGAAACCGGTGGCTGCCGCACATAATAAGAAATGTAAGTGAGTGAGTGAGTGTGTGCATGCATGTATGCAAGTACTGTGTGTTAAGTGCTGACTGATCTCAGGCCTTTAGGAAGTTGGCAGCATCAACCTCTTCTTCACATGCTGGCCATGTTTGCACAGTAAGGTGCTCCTGGATGATAACATCTTAACACTAGATCAATAGTGAGCCTTCTAATTGCGGCCCTGTAATAATGGCTGCACTTATTTCCTCTCTCCCTCTCTTTATCTCCCTCCCTCTCTCTGTGTTGTGTAAAAGTCTATGTCCATAGATGTGAGGGCTCGTGTGCCCAGCTTCCCCAGCATTTGTTTTCACCCCCTCTGCATTGGGCTAAGCTGCACGATCACACAACAAAAGGCCATTGTGCTACAGTAAAAAGCTCTGCTCCAGGGAGCTGGTAGTGGGCCACAAACAAAGGCTGGTTACATTGTCCCAACACAAGCTCATGAATCAATTCAACACTGGGCTGCCAAAACAGCCACGGAAAGAGCGCTTCGAATCCACTAGGGTTTGACAAAGAGGCAAGAGAAAGAGAGTTGATTGAGGAGGGATGTGAGGGTGGGGACGACAAATGGACAGTAAGCAGGATGCACAGCTGGAGCTGGAAGAGAGAGGAGGGAGAGAGATTCAAGATATGTGAAGATGGTGGTGGGTGAGAGGGATTTGTCCAGCGCAGGAAGAGAGGGGGATAGCAGGATGAGGAAAAGGAAAAAAGATAGGGATTTTAAAGGAGTGCAGCCAACACAGCAGGGGGAAGAGAGGTGAAGTCAGTGTAAACATAGAGCTGTTTCAACAGACAAGCCTCCTGCCTGGGCTGTAAAGACTCTGTGCATCCCAAATCACAACAGCAGAGCAAGAGTGACATGTGAGGACTCAATCTTGCAACTGACCAATGAGGGTGAAGTAGTTAAAATCAAATTTAGCTGTTCAACACACAATCCAACAGTCATTTCTCCAAGTACAACCTTGGTCAGAGAGAAAATACTTTCTTTGTTCATATCACACGCCTCTGCACCCTCATTTTCCTATTCTGTCAAGTCAAATTAGCAACGAATCCATCAAATGTTCAGACACAAAGTATGTATTGTATCCAACAGCAGGCCACATTTCATCTTTTCCAAACGTGGACTGTGGGGGAATGGAAGGTGGTGACCAGCACTCTGGAAGGAGAGTGTGTGTCTGAAAATACAAACTTTGGGGTGAATTATGATATCCATTTCTACTCAGCAAAACAAACAATTTACACACAAAGCCACTAAACACTGAAAAGGACTGGAAAATATATTTACCACTGGCGTTCTTCCCGCAGATAAGGTGTTCATAGTGCTGCAGGACTCCCCACAGCTCCGCGTCATTGTTCACCACCACTTCCAGCGCCTCTGCACTCACTGGGGTGCAACCTGACCCTGAATCCGGCCCCGAGTGACCCCTCTCGGCTACCAGCACTCGGGCTCCTATCTCCTCCACCAGAGCCTCCGTGCATGCAGTCAGACATATAGCCGCGTACTCATGGATGCGCACGGAGATGCGGGTGTCCACCATCCAGCGGAAGAAGCGTCCCACGGAGAAGGAGAGGCCGCAGCGGGCGGACTTGCCCTTCCTCAGCAGCTCCCCGGCGCTCATACTGTACATGGAGATAGCCTTGACCGTAGCAGAGACGCAGTGGTCGGCCAGGGCCCAGCTCAGCACCAGTCTCATGGCGCTCTGCACCTCGAAACGTGTGCAGCGGCAGTGCATGACGCTGAGCCGCTGAGCCTCCCGGGAGATGCGGATCAGAGCCCTGCGGAGGAGAGCGGACAGCCGCCTCACAGCCTCCGGAGAGAACACAGGTGTAGGTCCTCCTTTGATGCTCCCACTCTCGGCCACTTTGCGCAGTATTTTGGCCACCTCCTCTTCGGTCCAAGGGAACTCTTCCAGCTCAGGTAAGCGGGGACACTTGGAGAAGATGTCCTCCGGGTCTTCGGGGAGGACAGTGTTGACCGTGTCCCAGCTGTTGTTCCTACTGTTCATGGAGCCGGAGTAGTACCACCAGTTGCCCCGGTGAGGGGCCGTCATGAAGGCCTGAGAGTTTGACTTGGAGGAGGACAGGCTGAGGGATTTGCAGGAGTCCCCAGCCCCGTAGCCCGAGTCCAGGGTCAGGTCCTCCAGGGTTTTCATGTGGACATTGCTCAAACCAGCCATTATGGTGAAACGGCTTTTACAAGGGTGCTTTGAAAGAGCTGCAAACCTCGCCAGCGGTTTACCTGGAAGTCACCTAAGCAGTCGTCGAAACTCCCCGCAGAGCAGGATGAACTGGTTACACAGCGCAACACTTGTCAGACATGCTGCTTCACAGAGTTCAGTGTAGGACAGCGAACCAACACAACTGCACAAGCGGAGAAAATCCTGGCAGACAGTTTATAGTCAAAACCGCCCTATTTTGTAGTTTACAAACTGGGCAGCGAGTAAAATGAAAGTTGCACCCGTCTCACCTTTCCCCCGGGCAGCGCAGGGATTTAAACTTTCCTCCAGTGTCCACAGTCTTTTAAAACACGACGAAATGTCTCCCCGCTCTCTAAAAACAGCCACACGAGTTAATTTAAGGGGGGAAAAGGACACAAGCCCCGTGTTACCGCTCAACAGAACGAAACTGTTTCGTTTTCGCAAACAACCGTGGAAAAGTCCGAGTTTACCTCACCGCTCTCCTGTCCCGGTGCCTCGCTGAAACAGCCTGCCGGAGAGAGTCGGCTACAGATGTGTGAGAGGAGGGACTGCTACTGATTGACAACACGGAAGCAGCACGGAACACCAATCAGAAGAAGCCGACTTTTGCGGCAGCCAATCAAGAACGGCTCCAAATCTGTCCTAAATTTGGGTGAGTAAGTAAACTTTGTTTTGTCCCAAATGAGCATCAAACAAATTCCGTTAACATGTGTGACCTATATTAAGATGTATTTTCTTTGACTTACGAATTACGCACTTTTTCACACAGTGACACGGCATCATTACAAAAGTTTTATATCGCTTCAGCTATTACCATTACTATTTTTGTGGTTAAAATGTTTGTGTTTCTTTATGTTTCAGTGTTTGATTAGTTTAATTATTCATACAAGTACACAAATACTTTTTTCTTTTTTTTGTTATTAGGATATTTACAAGTGTGGGCAAAATTCTCTGATTAGTTTACTGGAACCAAAAAGCTTAGGCCTTCCAAGCAGACTCCAGTTATCTCCTCATGTTGACTCAGAGGGGACTTGGCTTTCTGCCTACACATTAGCTAATCTCTCACCTGCAGCTTGTAACACATATTGTATTTGTAAAGCCCGTGGTAATAGTGTAAGAGGTGGAGCAGTGTTTGCCTTGATCTATTGAGGCTTGGCGTTTTCACTGAAAGTGCATTTAAAGGCTTATTTAGGATTGCGCTGAAGATAGAAACAATGTAATGGCGTGAATAAGTATATGCAATATATATCTCATTTTCTTCTCTTTTTTTCATGTTCAACTAAGAAGTTGTTTACCGGTGTATGTGGGTTGTACCCAGTCCTCTACTTTGTGCTCATTCAGTACCAGTTCAGAAGAGGTAATGCCTTAAAAAAAAAGAAGTGCCAGCTCTTGCTTTCAAAACAAAGAGTGAGCAAATCCACTTACAAAACTTCACAGTTTGGCTCATCAAGTTTGTTGTTTCTGGTTTGGTGGTGTAACACGCTTAAGGTGAAATAAAACAAACATGCTGAAGAAGCCTGTGACTACTTGCCTTTCATCACTCTGCACTCACACAGACAGGTAGGGTGTGTCCCAAGAATCCAACACTATTACATAATGGGTTTAGGGCAGAGCACGTACCCTGCGTGCCCGTGAGACTGCAACACATTGTGAAAGTGACTGTAATGAATGTTTTCTTGCACGTATGAAGATCTTTAAGTTACCGCACATTCTACATTATGCAGTATATGTACTTCAAGTGGAAAAAGTGACTCTCAACCACCTACACACTCACACATCATGTTCTATGAATCACTCAGTCGGGGGAACTGAAAACAGAGTCAACCTTTCAGTCCAGCTAACCTCCCCTGTTTGTCTCTATTAGTCAAATCTGCTCTAAATGAGATCAGAAGACACACACAGGGCGTAGAGCAGATCACAGGAGGTTAGCACTTGCCTCATCCAGACCTCATGTAGCTGTGGTGTAGACAAGGCTTACCTCACGGCCTGTGTGTGTGAATGTGTGTGTGTGTGTGCGTGTTCAGGGCATACGTCAAGCCAGCGCACCACTCATAGCAATATCACACACTAGTGGGGGGGGGTCAACAAATCAAAACAAAAAAACTCTGCAAATGATTAAATGTGGTTTGAAAACACATCAGCCCTGTTGGGGTTCAAACTGTTAGTTTCATAATGTTTGGTTTTCACTCTGCGTTGGTCATAAAACACAATGAATGTTATATTAGATCAGTTTAAGTTATAACGACTAGCTGGATAGTGATGTCAGCCTCAGAGTAAAAACAGCAAGGCTTTCACATGATATCATATTGACTTTGCATGTGTAGCTAAGTGCATTAGAGTTTGTTGAAATCTTGTCAAAATGTGCTTTCAGTAATCAGTTTGAATATATCTTAATCTAGCTGAATTGGCCATAGTTATAAGTAGAGCTCAAGAAATAGGTTTGACATTTCAATAGGAGTTCTTGAGTCACATTCAGCTGTTGTAGGCTGTATAATGAATTTTATGGGTGTTTTACACACCCACTGAGCTTGATTCAACCTGTTGTGCGGAGGAGAAAAGCTTTATCACGTCACCTAACTGAAATAATCAAAGTGAGCTACTCATGTTATTACAAACGGTTGAATTATTTGCATAAAGGAAGTGATCCCTTACACTCTCGAGAACATTGGTCCAAGTGCGTGTGAGCATGTGACAGGGGGATTTTGAACTCTGGCAATATTTTTCATGTTTCTCATTATGCATTGTGTCTTTTTTCTACAGTGAATCAACCCACCCCTGCAGCAAATATGTATTTAATTTCATCATTTAAATGTGTTTTATGTCTTTCAACTACTGTGCCTCTGTGGGTACAGTATATGTGTTTGTGTGGGTGCAGCTCCACCTTGTGGTCAGATAGGGAATGGAGTTACTTCCATTTGTTGTAGTTGTTGACACTACAAAGCAACAACAATAAGTAAGACCAACTAAAATTGAAAAATCAAAACGCATCTGAAAAATGATGTGGACGTAAGCATAAAATTTTATTTGCAAAAACCCAACAAATCAAAATAAAAGTACAATACATTCTTAAAACCTTTTCTCTACAAAACAATTTCACAGAAATTACCTTGGAATGTATATTCCTATTTTTCATTTTTATGTTTCTTATATATATATTCTTATATTTAATGTGTTTCTTTTGTTCTTTAAATAATCCCATGTCAATGTTAAATGACGTACAGAATAGACCTTTTTTTTCCTGTAGAGGCAAAGAGAGGGTCTTGGAGGGCATTTTTTGACAATCGCATAGTCAATAACAGATCATTAGCTTTCATCCATATATATGTCCAGTCTTGAGCCCTCCAGCCGTTCCCCGTCAATATAAGTACCATGTTGCATAAACAGAGGCATTAGCAGCCCGGCCTCCAGCCAAACTAATGGGAGCAGGTGGGGTCCCGCTGGACAGCAGCTGCCAGTGAGTCTCCATGACACCTCCTGTTCCCTCTCAGTAGTCATTTATACCATCTCTGTCTATCTCACCAACGGAGGCAACTGGCTTGCAAAGACCACTCCTTGCTTCTAAGGTAATATAACAAACAGACTGACACATCTGTAATCTGTTTAAGAGAACCATATTTCCTTCTTTTACAGTGTATCTGAATTTACAGTGACATTACAGCCTGCTGATAAATAACATTGTACTTCTGTCTGTCCCTGCCCTCTTCTGTCATTAGAGTAGTTTAAAAACTGCCTGCAGCCAAACCCTGATAAAGGCACACATTTGTGAAACAGCCATGCCTTGCCACATCGTGTCTGACACATGAACTGCTCTCCCCTCCTGCCGGAGCTTTATACAAGCTAAAAAGAAGAGTGTCGACGTTTTCAACAGCGAAGCATTAACCTGTCTCGTGGTATTTTTTAATATGAGAGATAAAGTTTTAATCCCCCAAATTTAATATATGAAATGCAATTCTCAGCTCAGAAAATGCTTGAAAAACAATGGTGTGACAACTTCAAATCAAATGTCAGAAAGCTGTCGTAGTCCTCAGCTCCCCTCCTGTTACAGTGTCACATTCCAGTTGACAATGAGGTTAGAGATGTGGAGGGAATGAAGGATACCGTCAGTAGAGTTTAAAAGTGTAAACCATTCACAAATTCAGTGTTTTAAAACAGAAAATAGCACCCCCAAATATTAGAGTGTCCGTACAAATGAAAACCCCTTTTAAATAACTAACAGCAAAACAAATTTCAGATAATGAAACAAAATGAATCAAGTCATAACCGATAGCTAGCAGTAATCTGGATGTAAAACTGATATTACAAAACAGCAGCAGGGCTCTATATAACGTTTCAAGAGATACAAATACACAGATTACCGTGACGCTGAAGATGAATTGAAGATAAAAGAGAGAGGGACAGAAGAGATGTAAAGATGATGCATCTGTCAGTGTCTGTTTGGAAAAGGGCTTCTCTGATTAGGAAACTTTTTGTTTCATTATATCAAATATCGGGAAAACGTCAGCACCTCGGTCATACTGGTTAATGATATTCAACAGGTAGTAGTTGATGTATTTAGAAATAGTGTTTACCAAAACCATAGTTCCTCTACTCGCGCTACGCCACCATGTCTGAATCTATCGGAATAACATGTTGTCACACATTCTATAAGGCTCCCATGTGAGAGCGTGTTAGAAAAAAAGATCTTAGGTTGTCTTCTCATCTCCTTGTTAGAAAAAGGTGCTTCCTGTCATCATAAGCACACGCAAGCGGCAACACACCCACACACACTTGTATATATACAGCACATACTCACACATACCCACAAACACACACACGAAAACAGCTGCTTTCCAGTCTGTCTGAAAACATTGCGCCAAAAAAAGGGCAGAGAGAAGGAGAACAAAAATAACTCTCTTCTCTCTGTACAGTAGTTCAGTCAGTGAGGCAAAGTGATGACTCAGATCTGTCTGCATAAACAGCTCGCTTCCAAAGTTCACATTTGGACTCCGTTTCCTCATACAGACAAGCATACAAGAGGGGCCGCTGGCGAAACAGAGGCATCCCCGAAAAGGAGCCTGGCTTCAAGAAAAGGCAGAGTTCAGGCAGTGGAGCGAGCTACCAGAGGTCTCTCTCTCTCACACAGTGGATCTGCAGGTAGGTTTTCAGGATCCTCCGACCAGCAGGGAACGCTATCCCTTAGGAGTTTTCTTGTTTTGGGCGTTCCACATGCCTCGTTTGGAGTGGTAGTAGTGAAAGAAGTTTCTCAAGCGTAGTCGCTCAACCTCCAAACCATTCTGCAACACCCTGGATGGAGAGGGAGACACACTAGGTTAAAACTGTGTTTTAAAGGGTGTCTGCAGCGTTCTCCGAATTAAATGAAAGACTTTGTATTCCCACGGATAATGGTATTTAATACCGTTTTCATGGTCATAACGGATGAAGAATGATGGAAAACAAACAATAAAGCCTAAAGCTACGTACATTAAGTACATTCATTTATTTTTGGCAGTAACTTATTCCTAGTAATATAATTGATCAATTAACCTGATCTGGACCTATGAATTACTTAACAGGCCTACGGGGCACTGTATGAAGTGACTGTTCAATGTCTTGTTTGAAAGTCACAGAACTTAATGATAATACTACAAAGACAGATGAGCTATCCCACAGAGACACAAAACAACCACAAAGAACAAAAAGGCTTCAAAGAAATGCAAAACGAGAGATGCAAAATAGCCACAAAGAAACACAAAATTACTACAGAGACACTAAATGACCACAAAGAGACACAAAACTGCCACAAAGAGAGAAACAACAACAAAGATGTGGTGTTGTGTTGTTTGTATTTATTTTATGTCTCTTTCAGTCTGAGGGTCCTACACCGGACGGCTGAGGGGACCTTTTATTTGTTTGATTTGATTTGCTTGTTCGATTCCGAGCAACTGTGTCCCAACAGCCAAAAGGTAAAACTAATGTTACTGTCTGCAGCAGGCAAGAAAAAAAATTCACAACCTTTGTAAATGAAAGGAGACTTTTTAATACCTTCTAAGCTCTGTTTTTGAGGGAATTGAAATCAATGCTTTGTGAGACATTTCAGCGCCTGCAGATACAAGTTTTTTTCATCAAGGAGAAAAGACTGAGACCACAGCAACTGATCTTGGTAACTGTAACCAGGGGGTGCCTTCGATAGTCTGTTTAAACCTTTTACTCTGATTTTATTCAAGGGTCAGTAAATGGTCAGGTTTTGAATTAGCCATCTCTGAAATCTCTGAGAAGTATTGAAAAAATAACATTTTAAAAGTGCCAAAAATGATATTCCATCTCCACCCTTGTTATTCATTTTCAGTGGTGGC
Source organism: Seriola lalandi dorsalis (assembly GCF_002814215.2). Lineage (NCBI taxonomy): Eukaryota > Metazoa > Chordata > Actinopteri > Carangiformes > Carangidae > Seriola > Seriola lalandi. The sequence continues at coordinate 1,696,984 of NW_019525106.1, read as the reverse complement.
AGAAATCTGAGAGGTGCATGTCTTAACACCTGCTCAAATTAATCTATAGCTCAAGAAGAACCTGAGACAATACGCGTTTAGGACATTTACCATAAACAGATGAGGTGCAGCAGTGCTTCAGTTTAAGAAACAAATGTCAATATTTTATCAGAACTGTAATGAACTGTGATATATAAGAAAAGATCTTATGAACCTCTGCAGAACTCCGAATACAAAGCACATAATGTTTAACTACAACTTCAAAAGTTACCATAGAGTTGGGTCAACATCTCCCTGACAAAGTCTCAACAAAAATGAACTTTGAGACATGCTAATAGGGTTATTATGTTGGCTTGTTGCTGGGTTACCTGTCCAGCAGCTCCCAGTCCTCTCCACCCCAGCGGTCTTTGAATTCCTCTGTGTTCATCCCTCCAATCTTATCAAAGTCTGTCTTGTAGATTCCGAACAGGCCAAAGCCATTTACCTCCCAGTAACCTGCAGAGAGGACGAAAAGAATGTTAATAACAGCTAAGAGTCCCGTCACATGCCACTGCATCGACAGTGATCACGGTAAGAGGAAAGTCTGATGCTTATAGAAGTATGTGCTTCTGATGCAAGTCTGTTTATTCGGACTGTAAATTGAAAACTATTATGGATTCAAGTCGTCTGATGTCTGTAACTGAGGAGCGAGTCAATATATGTTACTGTATGATTGTGATTATTCCTGTGTGAGCACAGACAAGAGCCTTCATTCATGTATTGAATATTGGTGTTACCATCAGGCTCTCGTGGTGAACTGCCACAGCTGAGTCTCATGACTATGGGAGCAAAAGCAAGGCGTCCCTCGACACAGTGCTTCCTGATGCTTTCCAAGATGTTGAGAGGGAAGTGGATGTGCAGATCACACAGGAACACGATGCTGTGACTGTCCTGCAAGGGGAAAAAACAGACGAAACAATAATGTACACATTCATTACATCTGAAGAATGTCTAAATCTTTCCTACGTCTGGGTAAAGGAAATGTGTGTGTGAAGGATTCTGCCTCTAAGAGCTGGTGTAAATTTGTGTGTATGACAGTGCATGTTCACATACGCCTAATATAGGATTTTAGGATTAAAGAGAGTGAAGAAGTCTGGGCTCAGCATCAGTGGCTTGTCTTCACTCCAAGAGCCTGCAGGTCATTCAGACATGAGTGACAGCCCTGTCATCCCACCGTGACAGCGCTGACACTCAACTGATGGATTAACGTCTGTCCAAATTTCCAGCCGCTCCACGCCCCCGTGGGTGGGGTGTGCATGCGTGTGTGTGATAGAGAGACAGCCAGAGAGAGGCGTAAGAGCACATGCACACAAATAACCTGTGAAAGGGAGTGGATGTGACAGCTATGGCATACACATGACAGAGGAAATGCAGCTAACTGTCTAAGCGATTCCCTGTCATCCACAGCTGGGCTCTGTGGGAGAGGGAGAAGGGAAGGAGGAGGAGGAGGCTCAGAGATAAGGCCGTGATCCGCAGCCCGTGACAGACCGGCCCAGCAGTGATGTATTCATTATGCATGAGTGTTCTTTCCGTCTGTCCATCAGCCAGTAAAGGTCATGTGGTCAGTGTGAGCGGCTGACCTTCAGTGAGTGGCTTTTTCCCTGCCAGCTCGCATATTGTTGTCTTGCCTGTGTGCGTTTGTTTTTCTGACCTCAATGGTGTCCACTCCGATCTGCAGTCCCGCTGAGCGCTCAAAGTTCCCCTCTCTCCTAAGATACTCGTATCTGTCAAAACAAAAATATACACACAAATCACTTAAAAAAAAAAAAATCATTTCCTAAGTCATATCACTTTGCTGATTATGTCGCACGCACATGACACACACAGACCTTGGCACACTGCTGTCTCTGAGCGCCTGCTCCACGTCCATGTCTTCGCTCTCAAAGTCGACGATGATGATGCTGAAATTGTCATCCTTGGTCTGGCGGTGAAGATTCTCCATGTCAGAGATAAACTGCTGTACCCACCGAGCCTGGTTCTTCACTGAGGGACAGTAAGGACAAAAAACCTTTTACCTTCATTATGTTGATTTGCATCATGTGCAGGTTTTAAAAGATTATTTGGTTTTCAAAGCTTAATGACATTACTAACTGACCCGGCACCACAAAGTGCACCATGACATCTCTCCTCCACTGCAGCATGACCGGCTGGCAGAGCAGAGGCTTAGCATAGGCAGTGCTCCACGGCGTCGCTCCGGGCCGGGCGGGGGACTTGGTGGAGGGAAGGGGCGGCGGGGTGGCGAGGCTGGATGTAGCAGGGGAGGGGGCTGAAGCTGGTGCCGAGGCCGGGGCAGAGTCGGTGTTCTCTAGGCTTTCCTCCCCTTGCCTGCCGCGGTGCAGCAGCAGGTAAATGTATTCTGACAGACGCACCACGCTGCGGCCCCTCTCCATCAGCTCCAGCTCCACCAGGTAGCGATTCCCTCTGGCCGAGTCCCGCCGCTTCTCCACGTTGATAATCCGCAGCAGGGTGTAGATCCTGGGGCACAGACAGAAAAGAAAGGTTTGAGAAAAACACAGACAGGTTGTACATGCTCTGAAAAATAATAAGGAAGAAAACAAAAAGGCTGCAATGAGAAAACACTATTTCTTATATCTTTCTCACAACTGGATTAATTATTGTTTGACTGGGAGGCAGACCACTTCAAAAATGCTGCTACTCATTATCTGTGTTGCTTTGAAGCCAACATGGTGTGATGTGGGAGGAAAATGAAAACAGAGAAAAAGTTAATGGCCAAAACTACTTCACACAAATAACAACAAGGATTGTAAGCATTGCTGCAGAAAACAGTAATCAGCACATAGAGGTCTGCGAACATGAAGTCAAAGCACCGGGGCGTGACCAATATGTTCTCACTGAAATTACTACTAGCTTTACATAATAGCTAACCACATTTGAATTTACAAGGTTGCAGGGAAACATGAGCCCTTTTAGTCTAATATTACTCTCACTCGCTCTCCTTTATCCTTACCCTCCGTTGCGTTCGTTGAGTTTCTCCATGTACTGCGCCAGCACGTCCACCACCTCGCTCTCTGCCAGCTGGAGGTTGCCGGACACATTGCAGCGCAGGTCGTTCCAGTCAGAGCGCAGAAGCTCAAAGTCCATCGGATTGACTGAGAAGGTCCTCTGCCAGTTGATGCTCTCCTCCGCCCAGCCTGGCCGAGCCTCCACCTCCTCGTAGCTGTAGTCCGACATCTCGCCCTCCTCTGGCTCCGGCTCCGGCTCGGGATCCGGGTCGGGGTCTGGATTAGAGTGGTTTGTATCTTCGAGTTCCCCCGGGTTGGGGTCCGGGTCCGGTACTGGCTGCTGCTGGGACTCGGTGATCTCTGAGATCTTGAGGTAAGAGGTGACCCTCGATTGACCTTGGAGCATGTTTTCTGTGGAGTTTAACCTTGGCATGGTAACTAGAGGGGGAGGGGGATCTTGGTGATGGGATAGGGGAGTTAGTGGGCCTTCTTTGCTGGGTAGATTAGCCGTGACAGTCGTCTTTAAATCCTGATGCTCCCCTTTCCTCTTGCTTTTCTCTGGTTGTTTTGCCACTGCTGATCTCCTGACAGTCTTCTGTACACTTTCATTCTGCATGTTGATGCTTCCATTGTGAGGAGATGTCTTACCCCCTTTTGTGGGGGGGTTGGGCCAGAGCTGAGGGGCACTAACAAGGCTCCTACCTCCTGTAACCCCTCCCCCGGCATGTCCTTTGGCACCCAGGTTGACCAGCCTTGTGGTCTTCCCAGTTTGGTACAAAAAGACTCCCGGGAACACCTCCCTGGGGTGGCGAGACGCCCTCTCCTCCCTCCTCTCTCGACGCTGCTCCCTCTCCCTCTCCCTCTCCCTGGCGGGCCGAGGCCTGGTGATGTAGATCTTGTTCTCCTCCTTCCTGTTTCCAGCCAGCTTGTTGTTGTGGGCGTTGTTGTTCTTGTCGTAGGGATTGTTGCTGTGGGCGGAGTTGCTGAGGATCTGCTTGGCACGGCTGGCAAGGGCAGAGAGGGAGGACTTTTGGGGGAAAAGGAGCGAAGACTTGCTCAGTTTAGGCGGAGTCTCAGCTCCTTTCTCTCCTCCTCCTCCTCCTCCTCCTCCTCTTCCTCCTCCACCACCTGCTCCTCCTCCTTTCCTGCCAGGGCCCTGCTCTACAGGACCAGTGTGGATCCAGGACAGGGAGCGGCCCCGGACCACATTGTCAGTATCAGGCTCAGGCAGCCTGGGTTGAGGCTCGTCGAGTCCCTTTCTTGAATCCTGTCTAATGCTCCCTCTTGTGTGATCTCGTCCCCAGTCTCTGTCCGATTCCCTACCCATCTGTCCATCTCTGTGCAGAAAGTGTCTCCTTTCTCTGCGGCGGATGATATGATTGTTGACTGCTCCCTCCTCATCATCATCGGGGTCCACCTCCTCTTCCTCCCCCTCTCTGCCGGCCGGTGTGGGCCCGGGCTTTGAGTGCTGATGGGAGGGGTTGGAGGTGTGGCTGGTCAGGCTGGGATGAGAGGGCTTCTTGGGCGACTGTGTGCCAACGATCTCTGCCTCGTCCTCACCTTCGACCACCTCCTCTTCCTCTAGGAAATCTGCAGGCAAACACAAAGAGCGTCGAGTGTGTGTACATGTGCGTGTGTGTATATATATGTGTGTGTCCTGTGTGCATGCAGGAGTGTGTGTTTTTTTCATTATTAGTTACCATCTGGATTGGGGAAGAAGAACGGTCTGTCATCTTCCTCCTCATCCATCTTCATATATTTGTAGAAGCCAAATCTGGCAGACACACACACACACACACACACACACACACACACACACACACACACACACACACACACACACACAGCAAGAGCCACATGCATTAACAGAAGGCTGAAGTTTCAATGTGTATTCAAATTGCCATCGAACTCACAGACACTCAGTAACAGTTATTCTGTATAATAAGTGTATTCACTTATTATACAGACAGAGACAAATGTTCCCTTTGCTCTCTGATAGATAAAAACAATAATGTCCTTACTTTTCTAGGTAGATAGGAGACTCTCTGTAGAAACACTTGTTCTCTCGCTCCATGTGGGTGAGACGTGTGAAGTCATTGGGGTAGACAAAGGATAGATAAACCTGAAGAAAAGCACAATGTCAATCAAAGATGAAATAATGCGAGAAAACACAGATAATTCTCATTTAGCAGTATTCTACTGGGACTGCATTCATTTAATTAAAACCAGCCACTTGCTCTACATTGCACTGCGTTTTCTTACAGTGGTTCCTGTCAAATCTAAAATGGATTTGTTTTCGTGGCTCTCGTTTCCAGCTCGTCACTTGTCTCTGGAGTTGCTGCAGTAACTCCTGTTGGCCTACAGAGGGAAGCAGCGATCAAGACTACCTGCCACCTGCTTCATTAATGTGTTTTTCATACAAAGGGAAAGATGCGGTGTTAATGTCCAAACCGGCATGGACTGAGCTTCTCTGCTTCTTTGTTCTCTGTCCAGTTGATCTGAATGTGAGGGACTACTTTTTCAGCAAATTAGACGACTACTGCTTTAACGGGATGCACTGATACCCCCACAGATATCATCTTAGCACAAACCGCCAATTAAAACACAAGACAAAAACATCATCATGCATCTTGAGTGGCAGGTCTTTTTACAAACCCAGAGGAATGGTGATTGAAGGGAGACTTACAAACTGCAGGCCCTGATATCTAGCGATGGGAAAATCTTTGACCACGTAGGTTGGCGAGTAGAGACAGGCCGGCAGAACGTTTTCCAGGCGGGAGGGGTCGATCATAGGAGCTGAGGAGAGAGACGGAGAGAGACAAAGAGGAGGCAAACATCTCAGAGATTGGACAAACAAATATGTATATGGAAACTTAAGAGACAGAAAGCTGGGAGATATTTGGGGCAATGACAGAAAAAAGGAGGAAAACGCACGAAAGAATGAGACACAGCCAGCAAGATGAAATGAATGCTACACTGGACTGTGAGCCAGAGAATCAGCCAGACACTCAATCAGACAATCAGAGAAAATCAAGATGAGGACAGGAAAAGGGGGGGATAGCGTGAGATGATGACCGGCAGGTTTACTGCTGTAGAAGGTGTCCCTGGGGTCCGGCTTCAGCATATCTGCTCCGTGCTGCATGATGCTGCTGCCTCCTTCCACACCCTGGGGCTGAGACTCCTCAGGGAGACGGATGTGACTAGCCAAGGTCTGGGGGATGTGGTCAACACTGTTCATCTTCAAACTGGACTCATCTGAGAAATACAGAGAGAGAGAGAGAGAGAGAGAGAGAGAGAGAGAGAGAGAGAGAGAGAGAGAGAGAGAGAGAAAGAGATTGAATTCTCTGTTTTGATCATCATGTGATTATCTAGTGACGGACAAATTTGATGTTAGCTGTTGGAAAATATCATGCACATTATCTGTGTCGCATCATCATAAATCCTTACCAACCATGAAAAGGTGGAGAAAGGGGAGAGAAGAGACAAACAGAGAGGCAGAGAGGAAAGAAACAAAAGAAGCGAAGGGAGAGGAGGAGAGCAGGAGCAAAAGCTGAAGTGTGCAGATCAGGAAAAAAGTTGGAAGAAAAACAAAAACAGAGCAGAGGAGAGTCATAATTATACCAATCGATATCAGGGAAGGAGGAGAGAGCATGTGTGATTAATGGCATGTCAAGAGCAAGGCCTGATGGGAGAAATGTTTTATAATTAACGGGGCGGTCAGCATCATTTTTATCCTCCAGTGTGTGTGTGTGTGTGTGTGTGTGTGCGTGTGTCTTTTTGTGTGTGCACATGCTACAAAGAGTAAGCCATTTTTTTTTTAGATATCTAACAATGAGACATTTGTTGATCACATACCTGGTTTCCACTACACACAAACCACCGGCAAGACTAACTAACTATCTGTGTTACTGAAATCTTCCCAGCAGAACAACCAAACTCTTTTTTGTTATTCTGTTGTGTGTGTATGTGTGTGTGTGTGTGTGTGTGTGTGTTCTTGGTTTTTGGGTTGGGGTCATTTAATTATGATGGTTAAGACTGGGGTAAGGGGCTAGTGGATACATTGTGTCAATCAGTGCAGCCCATGAGGAAAGTGAAAAAAGTTGTGTGTGTGTGTGTGTGTTTGTAAATCCATTAACAGCTGTGTTGGGCTTTTATGTGAGTTTTCACTGATTTCCGAACTGTCTTATAAGAAATATAATCACAGCAATTACCAGACGTATTTAGCTTGAACCCATGAGAAATTATATTGGAGCTGTGATAAACATTCCTATAAATTAGAATGTCAAATAATGCACCATGAACAATTATGCTGACATAATAAACGATTATTTCATTTGTCATAAAAAACAAACAAAAAAACAATAGAGAGTTAAACAGTTGAACAAATGCACTCTGCCAGTTTGGTGCAATTATTCCTGGTTTTCCAGAGACTAAAAAGTTAGTTAGTTATAATTTCTCAACATCTCTTAGCATCCAGCTTCAATGTTATGCAAATCAAGTTGTTGAAGTGATGAGACTGAAGCTTTTACTTAAGTATTAGTAAATGATATGCTCTTATCAAGTGCTACAACTGTTGAACACACAATGATGTTAATTAAAATCCAATCAGAGACCTAATTAAACCGAATAACACAGAGTATCTTTGGACAAGCCACAAAATGTTTTTTTTTTTTTCCTCTGCCAAACAGGTATGAATATTTAACATTTTCTACAGTGACAAAAGGGAGAAAAAGCAGCGAGGGGAGAGAGTCAGACGAGATCCTCCTCTGTCGTAGCTGGTCCTAAACAAGAAGGCAGCATTTGGCACACATCCAGCGAACACTGCAGCTTTGCTCAAAATGACAGCTCCACACATCATTTTCTGTGCGGCTGGCATTTTCCCCTGTTAACGATACTGAATCCCTGTGACACACTGCTATTCTTGGAGCTACAGAGGTTAGACATCCACTCAGAAGCTAGAGTTCTCATCTCTGCTACCAATGACATCTATAGAGAAAAACAGAGCATCCATTAGGTTCTGTATCTCCTCTTTGGCCTCACCTACAGAAGATATGCCATGCTGAGACAATAAATGTGAGTTTGATAAGAGAGAAAGAAGGGCTGATTCTGATTCTGATTCTTTTTTTTTTATAGCATCATTTCCTCTTTCACACCGCTGACAAAAAGACTATATTTCACTATATGTGCTTTACGCTTCTTAGCCACAAAACTTAAAACTGCATTTTTATAGATTTATGATGACATTTGTTTTCTTTCCAAGATGAGATGACAGAGTAGCCTTCCATGCAAGGTAGAATATTAGCAGGGCAGAGTAACTCTTACCTGTGTACAGGGAGATGTAGGCTGAGTCTATCACTTCATATTTCAGACCGGGGAGGAATGGACGCCACTGTGTGTGAAAGCACAGAGGGAGAGAAAAGGGATTGAGTGAGAAGAGAAAACCAAATGCAAACATGTGGAAAGTATAAGGTGACCATGACAACTGTGATACATGTGATATTAATCTCAACATCATCACAGGATCGATCTGATGCTGGGTTTTTTCTTTTTTTGTATAAACACACTTAACCAGACAAAGATGGGAAAACAGAAAAAAAATTTGTGGCACATGAGTAGAGAACAGGAAAAGTTAACCTGTAAAGGGGAAGGAAGGAAGGAAGGAAGGAAGGAAGGAAGGGACAAATGTGCAAACAAGAGCAAAAAAAAAAAGCGAGAGCGAGAACAGAGCCGTAGGAATAAAACGCTGACAAGTAGGTGTAAAAAAGGAAGGTCTAGTAATGACCTGAAAACAGAGAGAGGCATGGAGAGGGAAATAAAGAGAGGGGGTGAGAAAGAGACAGAGAGAGAGACAAGCTACAATTCTTTTAAATAGATTTCACAATTACCACGTCACTTCTGGTTACCCAGGATTTAATCACAGGAGACAGGTCATTTTCCAACCCTCAGGTTGAGAATACAAATATAAACACCCTCCTCGGGCTCATTCAAATGCCTCCACATGTGTATGCAAAACAAATACACACACACACACACACACACACACACACACACACACACACACACACACACACACACACACACTCAGTTACGGTTTTAGATTTTGTTGCAATCCACATCTTGTCATTCATGTAGCACTAATAGGCACAACAACTGCTGATATGTAAAAGCCAAAATCTAGCATTTATTATACTATTCTGTGTTACTCCTTCACAGCCAGTGCCGCCACATTAATACAGAAGCACACATATCCATGCAAGCGCACTAGAAAAGACAACAAACAAGGACACGGTGCGACATCATGCTGAGCAGCAGCGGGGAGCAGCTCAGCAGGCCACCGACCGCTTCAACACTGTGTCATTATTTCAGGGTGGTTGTCCTCAAGGTCAAATCAGAAGGCTGTCACAGCCTGACTCAAGGGAAGGACAAAAAACATACGAGTTTTAACTGAAAAGGTTTAGTTTTACCCAACTAAAAGCAACAATTAAAAATAACTGCATTACAGACGAGTTCAAATGTAGCAACAGCAGCGGATGAATGAATGATGAATGAACAAGTCGTGAGAGGAGAGAGATGGAAACACTGGATGATTGACAGTAGATTCTACAGTACAGCCGGCTGTCAGACAAAGTGGGCAGAATCTGCCATTTTCACAGCCGACTTTTTGACTCGTAAAAAAATGTCATCTGTGAAAGTAAGGCCTGATGACCCTTGACTCTTACCTCCAGGATCCAACAGCGTGAGAATTCAGAAAGTCTGGAGGCCTTTCCACTGATCCTACTTTCTTAAAAAACATCACACAGTTTTGTGTGAAAGTTTGTTCTTGACCTTGGAAGCAAAGGTTTGACAAAAAAAAAAAAACAACAACAAAAAAGTGTCACAGTTCAGGCTGCATTGCTGCAAAGAGAAATGCAACTCCTGATGGCAAAATGCAACTGAAGCATGATTTTGTTAAATTCCAAATGAGACTCGATGCCAGTTGATGTGTTTCAGCTGCCTGTGTGCATATAGGCAGAGGGTCATCACAGGATCCATCATTTTCAAGGCTCACTGGAGCTCAACACTCTGCTGCTGTCACATCAGCCTTAAGTGCACAGGAGACACACACAGACATAAACAGTTGAAATACTGCATGTGCACCTGTGTGGCCTAATTTATAGCCTCATGGGGGTTTCATTGTCTGGCTCCATAGATTCCCTGATTAATTCCTCCATGGGAGGCATTGAGCTGGTGTGGATCTAGATGTGTGTTTGCGTGCGTGGGGTGCACGCACAGTATTTGTGGTGTATGTGTGAATGTGGGTGTGTGTGTTCTCTGTGTGTGCGGGTGCGTCTTCTGTGGAATAGTGTTGACAGGAGAAGCAGGAAGAGGCAGAGGCCTGCAGAGGAAACAGAATCAATATCCAAGGGGAAATAATAAAAAGTAGCAATCGTAGAGCAAAATGGCAACAGGCAGCCAGCAGGTTGGTTTCATCGCGTTTCCGTCATGCCTGGACCACCCACTGACATGTGAGGGTTTGATATTGTTTTCAATCAGTGTTACTCCAGTGTTACTCCAGCTCATAGGGGACGGTTTGATGCCCACTGGAGTGACACACACATTTTTGCACTTTCATTCCAGCTTTTACACACACACACACACACACACACACACACACACACACACACACACACACACACACACACACACAGGTTATTGTTTATCCCTTGATGATCAGGAGTTTATTGCTTTTGAGAGAGCGAAGTGCTGTTGTGTTTGTTTCCTTCAATTCAATCGTCTGCTCCCAAAGCCTGAGGCCCTATGGATATGAAGCCGTTTTGTTAGTGTGACACATAAGAGGTAATGACATAATGAAATTGTCTGACCTTTCCCAAGTTTATGTAAAAGTCATTTCCGATTCGAGGTCCAGTAAGATTAACGGAAAGTAAAAACTTCCAGTGAGTAGTTTCACAGTCCTGTCCTGAATTTTAAAGGGACAGTTTTTTTTTGGTCTGTATATTGCCACTATTTTTTTTTTTTTTAATACTGTAAGCAGTGGCTCCTTTCACTATTCAAAACCACCCAACACAGTATCTCCCAGTGAATCATGGAATTTACAGTGAAGTGAAGATGGAATAAAGGTCAATATAGCAATAACACAGAGGAGGAAAGATGTTTCTGTTTCCTTGAATCTGACAGCTTCAACTGGGCAAAGGTTGTCCAGTTGTTGTCCATGTCTATTTGTTCAGTAGAGGACTAAGAGGTGTGCTTTCTACCTGTGTTCTCTGTCTTAATCACACACACACATACACACACACACACACACACGCACGTGGCTTCAGGCCCAAACGGGTAGAGTGGTAAACGGAGCAAAGTCAGTGGCAGAGACGACAGCAGAACAAGACAGATGTTAACAAGCCTGACAACACCTGTAAAAGGCAAGAACAGCCCGTGACTACATTGCTGTTGTTACGTTTTCTTTTAATCTTCATTTATACAGGGTAGGTTTGATGAGCTTGCATGGTCATTAGACAGTAGAGCGGCACCCCGTGTACAGTGGATTGACACTGATTTTGTGAAAGCAGGAAAATCCGGAAAGTATATGATAGTTATTAGGTTCATCGCAATTTCCACATGAGCCTATTTTCAAATGTTGGGGACTGTGCAGGATCGAAAGATACAAGTGGCGATTGAACATTTTTCTGATTGATAAGAAATGCAATGAAAAGACCAAAGTGAAAAAACAATTTACTGTAGTAATAAGTATTTCATGTGTAGCTGATAGAGCTCTACTATTGTCCACAAACTATTAAAAACACATAGTGGGTGCAAGTCTGAGACCATTTTCCAGATTTCTGAACTACATGGCTGCACTGGATGACATGTTTCAAGACGGCCACTCATTTATTTTGAGTCAGCGCCACACAAGCCGTCCTGCTGCCTCCAAATACTCACTAGAGCACCAAATCCATCGCTGAAAATAGATCCCAAAAAAAGGCTATGTGTCTATGTCTATAACTGTTTCAGTAACATTTGCTAAGAGATACAGTCACCATCTGTTTTAAAAAAATAACTTACCCTTTGTTGAAAATACAACTATGTATTTGTGACTGACCTTTACAAATATGCGTCTTCTGTAGCAATGACTGGGTCTGGAGCTGAGTGCCGTAGAGAGGATAGGGAAATTGGAAAGCAATGACACACATGGAATAATGCAGTGCAGTTTTGGTCTTTTAATTAGATTCATTGGCAATAGATAGAACACGGAAAACACAGGCCTTATCCTTTAAAGATACGTTATGTAACATACATATGCAGTATGATCCAAGTTGTTTAAGTGAGACAAATGAGCTGGAGAAATAGGCCAAAGTTAGATCAGGGACAGAATAATGGTAAATACTACTTCTGGAAGGCTTGTTTGTTAGTGTTTATGTGTCTTTTGTTAACTACTTGGGGTTATCATTTAGTCGTGGTGAGCCCATAGAGAGAGGAGACACAGAGGGAAGGGAAGACAAAGACACACGAGATAATGAGTGAAAAAGACTGCAGCGAATGGGCTCCAGTGTGGCCATGAGATAAAAATCTCCTAAATCCTGAAAAGACTTTGGGGCTTCCAGTCGAGAGCCTTGCACAGTTTGACACATATGGCTCAATTTTGACAGGATGTTTTCTTGCAAATCCTTCTCAAATACACAATGTGATTGATCTCTGTGGATGTGGCCATTAGAAAGTTCACATGAAGTCCACTAAATACCGTGGCAACCATGTCACAGCCAAGGTACAAAACAATCACAGGACACAAATAGAGTGGAGGTTATTACTGGGATGGAAACGCTAACAGTTCACACTACTGACAGGCTAATTAAAAAGCCTCATAAACTGGCTGTGATCACTCATTCTGAGTTTGTATGAAAAGGATGAAGGTGGCGCAAGTGCTCTCAGCGACCTGTCCTTGTGATCCTGTTGTCACACAAGTGTTTCGGCCTGTAGAAGACGGTGACTTCATTGAGTATGACATGTTGCTAACAAGCCAAGAATTATGTCCCGCAGTTGTGGTGCAAAAAAAGGCAAAGTGACGGCTAACAAGTACAAGAAAGCACATACTAATAACCTTTAAGTGTTTGTCCACAGCTTGGTTAGGTTTAGAGGAAAGTGGCACCTTTTATTCAGTTTTCATTTCCCTATAAACTGCAAATTAATGTATGTAGCAACAAGCAACGACCCCTCAACTAGTACTGTAATATTTACAGACGTGTTAAATATCTTCAGTGTAATCATACTCAGAGGTGCAGTATATCTACTGCTTTAATAACCAACATTAACTCTGAGTTATTAAAGGAATAGTTTGACATCTTGCTTTGCTTTCTTGCAAATAAGTGTATTTCCCAGATGAGATGAGAAGATGAGACAATGGCTTATAAAGATAACTATTAAACAGAATTCTTTGGCAAAACAGTCAAACCCTGGAAGACTACTGGCACAGACGAAGCTTACTTTACAAGAATAAACCCTACTCTGAGAAAGTACTTTTGTTAGACAAAGCTGACCGGTCGCGCCATTGTTTAATACATGACTTTAAATTTTAACGATATATTTTTTTTCCTCAAGAATAGGAATAAATAATACATGCGATGACAAGAAATGACAAGACACAGTTCCATTTGCTGATGGGATGCAAGACAAGTTATGATAGCTCTGGTAGGAGGAGAAACAAAGCATGAGCGTTAACACCGCCACTAATGGAAAATCTGTAGCATGGAGCTATGGTGCTGCCCACTGACAGGCGCCTGGCAGCAGCGCATCAAGGAGAGACTCCTGACAGGCTCTGAACAGATACCTGCCTGAAGAGAGCGCAGAGGACTGGTGGTGTTTTGATGCTTTGCTGATACTGTTGTAGAAGCCTCACACAATGAAAGTTGACAAGGAAGCAGACAGTGGAAGAAGAGCTGAAAAAGCACCTAACTAAAATAAAACGCTAACCAAAAACTACAGCACGGCAACAATGATACACAGCAGAGCTCCTGACTGATTATGCTCTCATTTCAATTGACAACTAAACAGAACTAAACACTTACATGCTGGAGGATAAATGCCACTATCCGTTCCCTGTCGCACTGACATGAAAACAGTGGCTTGTTTTTTCATGTCATATCATGTCTTGCCTGGGGACAAAGGAACAATATTCAAAGGGAGATGAGGAGGTGGATACAGAGACGGGGTGTTTGATTTTCTATGTTGAATTATACATTAGCCAAAGTCTCTCAGACCAGACATTTCAGAAAGACAAATGAGTCCAATATCTATAGCAATTACAGGCACGTCATAGTCAGTGGGACTACAGAGACGCCCTATGTGCTCTGAGTGGAAACTAGTTAGCCACACTGACACTCTCGCTAGATCCAACATATATGACAGAAAGTCCAAGCACGCTTCTTAAAATCCCAGGTGTTTGCTCTGCTGCCACATATGATGAGGACACGCAGGTACTTTGGTCAACACAATGCTTACAGGAAAAAGAGATAACACAGAAACAACCAGCCTGACTTGAATACAAATAGAGGTAAAACACAGACAAAACAAATCAGTGGTTACAGTCTAAGTGAGTGTGACAGCACAGACCTGACTGGATATGTTTAAACTGCTTTCAGATGGTAAAACACATTATCAGAATGTAATCTCGGAATATGCTAGCGTCAGAGTGCCTGTAAGCTCACGTTACTTGACAACTTATCGAATGAGAATGAGAAATCAAAAAGTACCACAAACTCGAAAACTCTGTAGCAAACAGACAAGGTTAAAAAAAAAAAACCAGTGTGGTCTCAGGGTATCTTCTAACAGAAATATGTCATACAGAGAAACTGCTCCACGCTCGAGGCTAAAAAGACTTGCACTACTTAAGACACAATGAGTGTGGGTGATGGGACACTATATAGCTTCCTTTTTAGTGTCATGCCATGTGTGTGGTGGTGCTCTTTGGGATGTGTCTGATCAAATCTGCACGATGAGAAGAGGAAGTGTTGGCACGAAGGACAGGAAGCGAGATACGAACATCAGTTCTGCTAACGGCTTTAAATCCCAGAGGGCTCAAAAAGCGCAAGTTCTCACATAAATGGTTTTGAGAATGAGAAAAACATGAAGAAGAATAATTAGTTTTATGATGTGATCTTCTTGATTATGGGAAGCGATTCCCACTGAGAGATTATGGGCATGTCTTGCACTTTTCATCATGCTCATAAAGAGAGGGACAGCCTGGATGATAACCCTGCAATCGTTGCAGCTATTTTACTATTGACTGGTATTGATGTTGCCCTCTAGAGGATAAAAGGACAAAGAGCAAGCCATTAAAACAATGGTTAAAGAAAGACAAGGGCAAAATGAAACACAACACAGAGTTCAGTTTAATCTAGGATCCTAAGATGTGTTTAAAAATGTAAAAAAAAAGAAAAGAAGTAATTTAAGGGACGAGAAAATCACACATGTGCATGGTGATGATAAAGAGCAAAGTTGATGAGACAAAGTACCAGAAGAAAAAAAGTGTTTGAAAAGCTAAAGAGAAAGTGAACTGAGGCAGAAAAAACAACTCCATATGTTTGAAAGGTGGGAACTAGAGTCAACCCTAAAAGGTGTTGAAGTGGTAAAAAAAACCTGAGAGAACTCTAATTTATTTCCACAGTATAAAGACACACACAATATACTTTAACAGCTGGCTCCAGGTCGCACGGACCACTACTGATTTATATTGAGGAGGGAAGGCGCAAGGCAGCTGTTGAGGGGCCTGTGTGTGCACGCGTTGCACCCATGAGTCTGCAGCGGTAGACGTGTGCGTGCAAGTGTGTGCACACATGGGTGTGCGTATGAACTGGTGGGCAGTTTGAGACTTGGCCTGGCAGGGGTGATAAAACGGGGGTCGTTAAAATCCTGCATTTAAATCCCACACCCCTGCCTCTCCATAAACTTGCCATCACTAATTAAGGCATGACTTTCTTCTCTTCTTCCTCTCACTCTCTCTCCTCCTCCTCCTCTCAATCACGCCCTTTAATTGCCGACACTTTCCTTCATTCTGTCACAAGGCTAGCAAGAGACATTTTCCATTAGGCCAGTGGAAAGGCCCCGTCTTTCACTGAGAAAGATCCAGATGGCGTATATGAGAAACTTAATGAAACTACCTGCTCACTAAATCTTCTTTCATCTCACGTAATCCATTAAAAAAAAACAAAAAAAAAACAGTCATCACTCTAAAGAGAGTTTATGTGAAGTTAACTGAGGCAAAACACTGAGGTAAAGGGCAGACTGTAGTGGAAAAGGTTCGGTCAGAGTGCAGGTTTGGTAACTTGCCCGCTCGTCCTAACAACTCCACAGTCTCCTCATTCACTGGCCTGCTGTCCGTACATACAAATACACTTGTTTCCATCCCCTTAGGGAAAGCACGGCGTATTCCGAACCTGTTTCTTCCCGTCTCTAATGCTGTTTATGTTCCACCTTCCTGTGGCCATTCTCCCTAATTCCTTCACACGATGGAAAAGAAAGGGGCCAACACGGTGAGAACAAGGCTTCTCTTTCCTATTTTTTTTTTGCCAAAAGGTAACTTTCGGACTGATATCTTATGTTTACTCCCCTCTTGTTTCTTTATAACAAACAAATACATTCCCAAAGGAACAGCCCACCTTTGACCGTACAATCATAGCTTGGCACTGAACACAGAAGAAAGAGCTGTGAATCCACACTATCTGCTCTTTAACAAATGAGTGCCTGGGTTTCTGCGGATTTATGTGAGCCCTGGGCTTATGCTGTTGTGGGCTGGTCACGGTAAATCTGCTATTTTTGTCAAGGTGTGAAATGTATTCCGCTGTTAAATCACACACAGGGGCCTTACTAAGATAGCGTACCATACACACCACACACACACACATTCCTGCACACAATCTTGATTTGCTGCATGACTTTTATACGCTTCATTAAATTGTTTCTACTAGTACAAACCCACTTTGATGGCCTCATGGGTAGTTGGCTGAGGTGGGGGAGGTGGAGACAGAGAGAAAGAGACAGAGAGAGAGATGGATATCCACATGACCTTGATTTGCTCGTACACATGATCACACGAACGGTTTTCTGGACGACTCGCGGAGTCTGTGGGGAAATTGATGATTTGAATGAAAAGAATAGCACGAGGTAGCGAGAGCAGAAATACTTCATATAAGAGCCTCCAGAACAAACTCTGTATATATTCTCCTCCACACTCCTGCCCCATTTCTTTCCTCCTCCTTATTCACTCTCCTCTCCTCCTTTTTGGCGGCTGTTTGAATTCAACCTTTGTCCTTAGATGAAGCCGGTGAGCTCTGATTAAGAGACCAAGACCTTCAGTCTGAAGGCCATAAATCTTACCTGCATTTGCAACAGAGTTGTGTTATCCTTTTTTTTTTTTAGCATTTCCTCCCTTTTCCTCTATTTGGAATGGGCAATTCTCCCTGCTAGCTTTCGTTGTCCTCCTATGGAGGTTTTAGACAGATAAATATCTCCTTTAATACATATGGAGAAAAAAAGAAACAACATACTCATGTGTTTCTAAAACTGCTTTAATCCACATTTGTATACCCACAATGGAAGTAATTCATGACAAGAATTACCACTAAGTTTAAAGTTCCCCTCAGAGCTATGGAGCATCTTACTATCTTTCAGTTTATTGTTTTGGTCTTGTGGCGCACAATTTTACTTTTGTCACTCTCATCAACCCTGTAATCAGCCCTACAAGGGAATCATTTCTTGGCCAAAAATCTCTGATTACCTCCTGTACACTACCAGCCCCGCATGAATTTTAATGTCGCTCCACATCTGCTGTATATGTAAATAGGCAACTGCTTGCTAACAGGTTAGCCATATCAACTTCCTACTGTGATAATATGTCAGTTAACGCAGATTTAAGGCTTACCCCCCCCCCCCATTCCCTCTGCCCTGCACACAGATGCTCAACCAACCAGCAGGAATCATTAGTCCGACATCAAGGACATAATAACAGTGTATCCTCTCAGCTTTTATTGCATCATATCTCACCAACTCAGTCTGTTTGTCCTATCCAGAGGCTCTCCACATAAAGGGGAAGGTATTTGTTTACCACTGGGATCTGGCTGTCATGGGCTGTAATTTATTAGTCACACTTGCACATCATCAGCAGAATATTCATAACACACCCACATCAACAACCCACAACGTAGCAACTGTATAGCACTTGGGGGACCTACCACTAACGGGACATTTCATACCGCCCGTGTGAAACTTCAGAGAAAACCATTGCCATGGGTACTTTCCACTTGACTGTGCCAATTTACCGATATTAAAATAGACTAGAGGTGCCAAGTGTCAGTGTGGCGTGGTTGTAAAGTAGCTGGTTTTCTCATACATCCAAATGCAGAGAGTCCTCAGCCTGCATCTCATTTCTCATCGAGTTCATGTGTGATCATCCTGGCACCACGCAGCTATCGAGTTCAGCATGGAGCTCCTGCATCCCCCTGTCAAACCCTCTCTTGAAACCGGCATCCAGAAGCAGCCGATCTGAGCTGAACACAACAGACTGGAGGTTGGAGAGACTAAAGAAACATAGAAAAGACTATGGCGGCAAAGCTGAGAAATGTAGCCACGGATAATGAGGGGTAAAGTGATGAGCTGGGCTTGTAAAAACATGGTGAAAAATATATGACAGGAGATTACATGTATAAGACCCAGGAATAAACTAACAATAACTAACAGGAAGACAGAAAAATGAGTAGAGAAAATAAGCCAGAGGCAGAGACAGAGGTTTTGAGGGGATCAAGACAGAATGAGAAAGAAGTAAAAAATCATTAACCTTGAGGGTGCAAAAAATGACAATGAAGTTCTGTGCTCCAGCATCACTACTGCTGCTCTGCTGATGATGATGGTCACCATGATGACAATAACCCGGGGCTTATTAACAGATTCATTCAATACACACACCAGTGATCTCTTTTTTATCATTTGCCCTCCCACTCAAAGTACATGCTCCCACAAGGCGTGTGGTCTCTTGTACGAAACTTCATCTCGAAATTAAGCCCCACTCATCTCTGCGCTTTTTCGCCTGAGGTGCATTATACCACTGCTGAGAGAGAAAGTGGTGCAGAGGAGTGAACAGTCCACTTACCCCAACCTCCACGTGATCCGAGCCCTTGTCATCCTGCTTGTGGAGGATCTCGAAGTAGTATCGTCTGGATGAGATCAGGCTGAAAGGAAACAAAGAGATAGTTATTGTTAGATATTGACACTGATGGGAAAAAAAAGAATCTTTCTACAATAAGCCACTGCAGCTCCTTCTTCCTTAGGCTCTTTCTCAGTGACCAACACTTATGAGAACATACCAACAGTTTCTGTGTGGAGCCCTCAAGAAATACAACAGTGTGCAATTTTTGGTCATAAAAAAACTTAAGAAATATCAGGATTTAATGAGACTGCAGTGGATTGAGGCAAACTGCTTGACTTAAAAAGCAAAAAATAGTTGTAAAACATATGTCAGTTGAACCTGGGTATAAACTGGTTAATCAGCCTAAAATATAACTCAGTGCTACAGGCAAGATGGCAAAAGAGCCAGCAGTGAGCCAGGATATTATCAGCCTCTGGTCCTGAATAAAACACTCCTTTTGAGACTGGGAGGAAGAAAAATCGATGCTCCACATAAATCAACATTTTTCACTTATACAAGCTCCACTATTTCTTGGGAACTCCTGGTTAGACGGAGTAAAGGTTCCCCACACTGATGAAATACATACACTGAGCGACAATGCTTTATTCTTATCAAAAACACATCCTGGATAATAAGGCAGCATCTGCTGCTGAATGAGAGACGCCCGAGCACTGTCCACACATCAGCTCTCAAAACACAGACATGCATTAATCGAACACACACACCCACATTGTGTGGCACCAAATAAAACCATTTTTTGTGTGTATACATGTATAGTACACATTAACAGTGTGTAAAGGCACAATTTGTTAAAGCAAGAGTCTTTAATAGAAAAGCTGTTCTTATGTGGATAAAATGCTACTGTACCCTGGAAAATCCATCTCCTACAAATAAGATCATGTTAATTCCGTTTGCTGCAGCCTGGTAACGTGTAACAGTAACTAATGCTACTTTAAAATCATTTGACTGCTCCATATTCATGTGCTCCGATCCATTATAGTATGTGATGGTTTTCTTTTTCTCTGTTCATTTTCTGTCTTTGCCTCCATTTCCTGCGCCTTGTTTCTCTGTGAAGTTCCCCTGCCTCTCTCCTGTCTCCTGTTTGTCTCCTGAAACAAACACAAACTCATCTTCTTTTGTTGAAATCAGTGTTTTGAATAGAAAATAGTTCCACAAAAACAGAAGATAACACAGAAGAAAGACATGCAAAGCAAGCCAACAGAAATACTTCTATTACCTGATGAATATCTTTGTTCTAGAAAATACGTGCAAGTGCATCTTTAAAATGTTTTAGTCTATATAATGCTATATAATCTATAGTCTATATAATCTTAAAGCTGCTCGTTTTGTCCAACCAACAGTGGAAAACCCAAAGAGAAGCAGAAAAAGCTAAAGCTTCGCTGAATGATTGTTGCTGATTATTTTTTGTCACTGAACTGATTGCTTAATGCACCAAGTAAGCATTACCAGACATTAATGCCTGGTCTTTCATGGTAAAGATTGCCAAATTCCAGTTAGGAGTGCAGACCTCCATTGCGGTGTATTTGTGAGTTTTTGTTGCGGATGTGGTTGACTTGAGTTGAAAGGGAAGGACACGGCCTGAAGGGGGACGGTCACGTGTTGCCCTCGCGCAAAAAAATCATCCGGCTGCCCAGCGTTCTGTAACCAATAAATCACTGCAGGTGCAAGGGAGCAGTGACAGTGTGCTAAGGTCACTCTCTCATGAATAGGGAACATATCTCTGTGCAGCTGCTGAAACGGCACTCGGCAAACTTAAGTGGTACTTTCAGCTCGTGGCATCTCGCTTGCCCTTTCCCAAAATGATTCAAACCTAACGCCATCCCTAACCCCAGACTCTGAGCTGAGCCACACTTAAAGAAAGAAAATAATATCTGATTTTTACATTCACTTCAGTCATTAGATTAGATTAGTTCAGATGAAACTTTAATGAACGTAATGATAATGTGGGGATACTGAGTAATCAGAATTTTGTCAACCGGAGAACAGAGGGCAACATTATGACTTTAATGAAGGATATGTATCACATGAAAATATTACTATCAGACAAAAAATAACTGGTTTTTAAAAAGAGGCAATTAAATATCGCTGTCCCAATCAGACAAAATTAAATTCTAGGTTGACATGTAACATCTCTCTTAACATCCTGAACTGAAACTGATAATTTTGGCAGTTTCAGCTTATCGAGTTCCTGTCCCTGAGCAGATGACGGTGGATGGTTTTAGGGAATATTAGTACATTTCCTGACCATTCATTAGGTTGTCTGTTTCAGACCATAATCTGACTCCATCTGGGGGATAATCTAATGTCGGAGCTGAGAGGACGCAGTCTGCCGCCACAGTGTTTCTGAGTCAAGCTGCCACTAAACCACAGACTGCACACTTCAAATAGATAACAGTCGCACAGATACGCACACAATACTCTCAAAATGCATCCTCGACATACTATTGTCTGTCAACATTTGAGGATGTCTTTTCTTCTAGCTCTCAGAAATGTAGAAACACTCACACAGAGAGCCTGGACTTCAGCGGTGAGAGATTGGCAGCTCGGCCAATAAAAACTTGTGTTTACTTGTAGTAAGATGCCAGATAAGACAATGCACACACACACACACACACACACACACACACACACACACACACACACACACACACACACACACACACCACAGATATCACGCGTATCAACACAGCAGAGTGAGATTGAAACAAACAAAAGGATCATAACACACGGAGATGGATAAACAGCTCAACATCAAGTCCTATTCACACACTTTTCTATTCTTCCATTTCTATTTCCTTTGGATTTTCACTTTGTGATTTGCCAGTTCAACAATTTCAGTTTTGGTCGTATGTAATTTAGTTCCACTGTTGAGGTGAGACAGTGTGAGTGAATGAGCCTGATACTTTTCCTTTAAAAAAAAAAAAAACTAAAAAAACTTTGCATCATTTCTTTGTGTCTGTGTCTTGTTTTTGTTTTCAATTTGGCATGAACTAGACTTAGTTATGAGTTATTCTTTGGGAAAATAAAAGACATAAATTAATCATGATCGGCCCAAATATAGATATGGACAGATATGAGGAAGAGAGATGTGAAGGGGTATGTGAAATCTGAGGTGACTCTGTCCAAACGTCTTCTATGAAACTCTGGAGAGAAAGACGGAGGAAGAGAGAGACAAAACAAAGGAGCACAAAATAGGAAGGAAAGAGGTGTTTTGTTTTGCACTCGCATGAATGTGTCTGTGTGTGTGTGTGTGTGTCTATGTCTGTGTGTGTGTGTGTGTGTGTGTGTGTGTGTGTGTGTGTGTGTGCGTGCAGACTGGTCACACCAGTCCTCTTGTGATGGATGACAAGGCGGGCTCTGGTTGAAAGAGATGAAGAGACAGAGAGACAGGCGGAAAGAAAGATGAAGGAGGAGCGATAAATAGCAAATGAACAGCCGAAACAGAGAGGGAATTATAAATGCTTTCTGTATCTTGAAAGGAAAAATACATTACAGTGAATATCACTGAGACATGATTTCATACAGAACGCCATGCCGGAGGAGGAGGGAGGAAAGAAAAAAAAAACCCATAAAGGAGCAAGTGAAGGGCAAATGAGAGCTGGAAGAGGAAAGAATAGCTATTAGTGTGTGACTCAGAGGATGAGTAGAGGACACAAAACAAGAGTCTAATTGCCTGACTAATTGGACTCTTTGTTTCCAGTTCCTCTTCTTTGGGCTGAACAGATAGAGACAGACAAAGGAGCTTGACTGGGCTGGATAACACAAGATGGGACTGTTGGAGCTAAACAATGTTGGGAGAGTATCATGGCTGCTCAGAGTCTGCTGGATCTGAAGTATGAAATATTTATTTGGCTTGAAAATGTATAGAGAGATATTTTTCCTGCTGAGAGACAAAGCTCCATTCACAGGCATCTCAAAGAAGAGATGGGGTTGTCTAAATAAATACACAAAAGCTTAGGTGCATAACACCCCGAAGATCGATCGACAGACAGGCTGACACACATTCTCTCACACACAAACACACACACACACACACACCCTCTATATGACTAACCTGGTTTGCAGTGAGCAGAGCTGAAGTGAAATCGAGACAGCATACTTTCTGCCCTTGGTAAATACAAGTCCATTCTCTCTTATTCTTCCTTCATCACACTGTCTGTCTCCTATCTGCCCGCAGGCAACAGCAATTTCCTCATTCTACTTTCTTCCAGTATCTCCACTCTTCCTCCAACTCAATTTCTCATTAATGCTATCTGACTGTCAACCCCGTCCCCGTCTCTCTCTCCTTCTCTTGCCTTATTCCTCCCTCTCTAATACCCACAGGTGGCCTTTAAACAAAAGACTGCGCTCGGCGAGTGCTCTCCTCTCAATTACATTAATGATATCAGTGTTTAGAGCTGCCCCAAGGAGATGCACAAACTTCACTTTTCTCCCCTCGCAAACCTCTCCCCTCCTCACTCCATTTCTCATGCATTCCACTAATCCATCAGAGAGCTAGCACGCTGCTCTTCCCTGCAGCCGCAATAAATCCTCTTTCTTCCATCCCCTCCCTCCGCTTCATCTCCCACCGCTCGCCTTCATCCACTGCTCTTTCTCCCTCTCTTCTCCTGTATCTTGTCCGTCGCTTCTCTGCAACGCTCCTCGCACTGTCTCTTCTCCCTCTATCCACCCGGTCCATTTCCTACATATGTAATTATCTAATATGGCGTTATAGTGTAAATATGTTAACTGTGTGTCCACTTCCCCCTTTTCCTCGCTTTGATATGGTGTTAACACTCCTACTGCTCTTAGTGGCCTGAATGCGTGGACATATGAAGGAGAAAAAAAAAAGAGAACATATTCAATATGAATAATAAACATACGCTCTTTTCATCACGCTCACATTGTATATCTTTATAGTGTCAACAAAAATGAACTGATCCTACTAACAAGAACTGCCTGTGTTGCCAAAGCCTCCATTGTCCAAAAACCTATGAGTGAGCCACAATGTTACACTGGTCAGAAAGTTCCTTTGTTACAACAAACATGGGAACTGTAGTTTACTTTGAGCCAAGCCGACATGCAGTACACAGTCGTGGTGCCGTAAACACTCGCAAGTGCACCAAATGCCTCTTAATCCACAGCTGAAAATAGTCTAAAACAAATACACTATTTACTCCTATTTGAGTAGTGTTTTTGCTCAAATCCACAGAGCCGAGCTGTTTGATGAAACTGCTGGTTCTTTTTAAAAAATGAAAGTATGTTTGTGCCTATTCTTTTAAGATTTACAGTGCATTTGGAAAGTGTTTAGACTCCTTCAAGTTTTCACATTTTGTTATGTTGCAGCCTTATTCTAATAATAACAATAATAATTATCCTCATCAATCTACACAAACAGCCCATAATGACAATACAAAAACCAGAATTTTAATTTATTTATCAAAAAGGAAAAACTGAAATATCACTTTGACATAAGTATTCAGACCCTTTGTTATGAAGCTTGAAATTTAGCTCAGGTGCCTCCCTTTTTCTCTTGAGATGTTTCCACACCTTGATTGGAATCCACCTGTGGTAAATTCAACTGACTGGACCTGATTTGTAAAGGCACACACCTGTCTATATAAGGTCTCACAGCTGACAATGCATATCAGAGCAAAAACCAAAACCATGAGGTGGAAGGAGCTGCCTGCAGAGCTCAGAGAAGGATTGTGTCGAGGCACAGATCTGTTCCTGTTTCCGTTTCCTCTAAGAACTAAGCTGACCCTCCATCATCATTACTGTCTCTGATCGCGTCTGGCCAGAAGCAACCCTGTGACATGGGTTGGTCGTCCTCATGCATTACTGCCAATCAGATGTCCACTACCGCAGTCTTTCGCAGCTCAAGAAATGTGCATCAACACCCTGAAAGACATTCTGATTAAACATAAGCCTCCACACACAAGAACACACACACACACACACACACACACACTCAAACATAGATTTGCGTCTCAGCGGGCTTCCATCACTCATAGAAACAGATGGCAGAGTGAAGGCGTGAGGGAGTAAAGTGGGACAGAGAAGTCATTGCACCTTGCTGGCAAAAAGCTTCATTATAATTCGATTGCTACACCAATTACCTTGAGTGGAGAGAAACATACAGGCCTACACTCACACATAAGTGAATATATACATATAATGAGACAGTGCAGGTGCATTCAGCTTCTCTCCATGCTCAATCAGTATTCCTATGATGTGATGCGTACAAGTACCACACTTCTCTCTCTAAATGCTCCTCGCCAGCTAATAGCCAGCAGTGCTTAAGTGATTCAATTATAGATACTGAGAGATCCCATACTGAAATAACTGGTCATTCTTCAGTAGGTTTCCCTCACTGTTGCTGGGAAAGGCACAGTCAACTCTATCCTTCCAACTGTTAGTGGGATTTAGAGGTTTTCTGTAAAGTCATGTGTATAAAAAAACAAATGGGAGCGACTTCAGTATGTATGTATCAAAGTAAAAGGGAAAGGAAGATGAAAAGGAAGAAGTGGAGAAAGTTAAGAGAGGGGAAAAAAGTAAGAAAGCATAAACTGTCAAATGAGTGTGCGCACACACAAAAAGGAAGAACACACATCAACTCCCACGTGTCTGTGGAGGATTGGGCGTAAATGTCATTTACCGCAGTTTATGAAGTGAACGCTGCTTCAAAATGCCAGCTGCAGCATCACAGATAACCTTGGAATCAGCTTCCGCCTTTCCTCCTCACCACACCACTGTCAAAGGTCTGCAGCAGCCATTTTTAATTTTAGTCATTACACCTGAAGGTGAAAATCTTGACACACCAGACCCTCGTGGTTAGAAACTCATCTACAGAGGCACATGCAGGTTAATGCTAAAACTTAAGACACAAAAAACGTTGTTTAATTGACTTGCGCTTGGCATTTTTGTGAACTTCAACCAGCCACGCTGATGAGATTCAGTCAGAGCTCATTACTTTCCAATATCTCTCAAACAATATTTCGTCTAATCTTCAATTGACTGTCAATCACATCCCAGTCGGAGCCGCTCAAAAGGCTCTGAAATACTTGACGTCAAGTGCGGTGTCAGACGAGCTCAGTATGCAACTCAGCACAGTTCAGTTTATAGAATTTTAGCAAATGTCAATCTCCACTGTGTTGTCTATACAGCCCGAGGCTCTGCTAGCTGTGTCAGAGAGTGGAGATAGTGTTGACGGGGTTATCTGGGTTCCTCATCTGACTACTTCACTGTCACTCATCAAGCTGCTGTGACAGTAACGAGCAGGCACAGCAAAGATATCACTTCACAGTTTTTGAGCAGAGGTGGAGACAGAGATTTAGACAGACCAAAAAAGGGGGCACTTTCAAATTGAGAAAAGTATTATTTTGAAAGTCACAACAGCAGATTCTAGCAGCATCAAAAGGAAGCAGTTTTTTAATTTTGATTCAGCCTATTTTGAGCGTTTTAAGGCTTGATTTTGATGACCCTGTTAAGTGGGGCAACAACTAATGATTATTTTCATTGTCAGTCTTCAGTCTTTTTCAATCTCTAAGTGGAGTGATTATTTAAACAGTAAAATGCAAGAAAATAGTGAATAATAGCTCATCAGAATTTCCAGTAGTCCAAAGTGGAGCAACAATCCAAAACACAAAAGATATTTATTTTTAATGTGATTTAAACCGAAAATAGTAGCAATCCTCACATTCAATAAGCTGGAAGTGGCAAATGTTTGGTATTTGCGCAGGGACTATATGGCTCTTCCTGCATTTCATGTGATGATAGTATATAAACCCTCACATGGACAAGTTTTAATGAGATGGAGCCACAAAGGACTGAAGAAAGGCAGTGACAGAGACAGCAAGAGGGACAAACATTCTCCATCTTCAAGTTTTATTCAGCAAACTTCAGAATTAGATCATAGGCAAAACTATTTCTCCTCTGTACACACACACACACACACACACACACACACACACACACTAAACACTGTGAGTCATTACCTCCAGGTGGTCATAGCCAGGTGGTGTGGATGACTACAAGATCTCCCTAACAGGTGTACCGGTCCAACTTTCCTGTCCATCCCATCTTTTCAAATTGCCACCTAGGACGAGCTTTCACACATCACAGCAACACGAAGGCCACGCCCCATTGCTGGAGACAAGCAGGCATTTGAGGAAAAGCATAATTTCTCGCAGTCTTGGACCAGACACCACAAACAGACAGACACACACACACAGACACACACACACACACACACACACACACACACACACACACACACACACACACACACAGAAAGCCTTTACCCTTTCCTACCTCTTCCCCCTTTTACAGCTTTATATTGAATCAGACAGAGGGAGGAGGCCATAAAAATGAGCGAGAGACAGCGAGAGAGAGTGGGGGGCTGATGGGACAAATGTGGCAAAGTTGAGATGAGGGTAGCACACCAGAAAGCTCTAGATGCAGTCGTCCAAGTCGGCAGAGTAACCACAGAGGGTGTTTAGATATTATACATATTGTATGTCGGTGGCGTGCAGTGACTTTTACAGATAAGCAAGCAGAACTAACTACTGGTTAAATATAGATATGCGCATTGAATAAATATGTCTGTGAAAGCTTTCCTTGCAAAAAGAGTTATCAAAAGCCGCTCCACATTACACACTAACTCCTCGTCGTCACGCATGTTGACGAAGGTGATTAGCAGTGTAATTTGCTCATTCACTAGCTGATGCTAGCTCTTAACGCCTAAGAAGAAAAGACTGTTGAAGCAATTTCTAACGCGCTAGTACAGTTTCTACACGCGTCTGCGTATGTATATAATAATACATGTAACTGATCTCAGAACGGTGGAAGCTGAATCAAGGGCAGCTTGATGAGCACGCTGAGTCTGTAGCTAGCATCATACTTTGTCAAACGACAGAATTGATAGATATGACGGCTGCTAGTCTACCTAGCTTCCAGAGACAACGGCTTGCTGCGGCCACAAGGGGGGCAGTAAATTAGAAGATGACTGCAAACAGTCAGTATTAGATCCTTTGTGGGACCGGGCGCTGTTCTGAGACGTAAGGCAAGAGATCGCTTGTGCTTCCGCATCGTGGTAATTGATGTCTATTTTTATCTTTAACTGGTCAAGCACTGCTGGCCTTGCTCATCCTGAGGGCACGCCACTGTTGTATGTGGTGCACGTGTGTGAGTGTGTGTGAATTGTGTATGTGTATGTGTGTGTTTGCTGGTTTCAGTGGCCTTCGACTGCATCGCGCGGAGACCTCCAACAGGCGAGTGAAGTGTTTCTCGAGTGAACCCCTCAACAGCAATATGCCTCATTCCCTGACAATATGATTCAACCCTGCAGCAGCCATTAGTCACTGTTCACTCAGCTCTACTACATTCGGCCGTACAGCTCCAATGAACCGAGACGTATAAATACCCACAGTCCAAAGCGTGAAACAAGAAAGAAGAGAGAGGAGAAAAAAAACAAACCTAACCTAGCTAGAGTGGGAGTGTCTGTTGTGTTTCATTCTGCTCTCCTCTGTTCAATTACTTTTCTGAAGGCTGCTCTCTGTTCGCTTGTGTTCTGCTCTGCACCATTCACCCCCATTCTTTTATACTCCATTTTACTTTGGCTTTGTCCCATTTCATCCTGTTCTGGTGTCCGATATGATAATAAGTAGAAACAGTGGCAGAGCTGAGAGCTGTTTTAAATTGCAGCTTTGATCAAGGCTGTGCGCACAACTTAACTGCGGTAGAATGGAGTCTGTAAATAGGCTCAAATGGCCCTGAACCTATTCTCCAAAAACAAATTGCACAAGTGGATCATGCTGCCAAGGGCTGGCTGTGGCATCACGTGTAATGACTAATAATTATCACCGATGCTTTCTGTCTATAAATTGAGTGTAATATTGTAGAAACACCTACTCTGTTTCACTTTGTTCAGTTATTTCTTTATTTTATCAGGCATACAAATGTTTCAAATTACCAGGTGATAAAATCTGTCTAATGACTGATTATTATTGCTGTACACACACACACACACACACACACACACACACACACACACACACACACACACACTCTGATGCAATTTCTCTTTTTAGAAAATAATGATCTAATGTCCTGTTCCGCACTGCTAATTTGCTCATTTCAATTCTATCCCATCTCATTTGAAGAATACCATTTCATGAATGCACGACGATTAATCCTGCTGCACACATAATTTGCCACGCTCAAGAGCACATCAGCGCAGCTATAAACAGGTCGAGTGTAATGGTGTGTGAGGGATGCATGTCGCACGGTGAGGCACGTGGGAACACGTGGAAAACGACAAGTAAACAGCTTTGGATTTGAGATGTTTCAATGAAGTCATTAGACGCAGGGAGGAATTTCAAATGGCACGCTACTTAAACGAACACATGCACATTAATTCACAGAGGCATGCATTTTCTCAAATATGTTATATGTTCCCTTTCGTAAGCCCACGCGCAGCAGCATCAAACCAGATTTTGCCTCATTATCTTAAGCTAGACTTTCACGCAGTCTTTGACACATTTCCCCTGAAGCATGTGAAAATGTGTAGCTATACAATAAAGACAGATTTGACTTCAGTCATTAGCCTTATCCACCCCTAAACCTCGCAAATTTTCCCAGCCGTTTCGTCTCTGCTGCACCATATTTCATGATGTGACGGAGGAATCACGAATCACTTCACACATCAAAAATATTAAGATGTCAAGAATGTGCGCATATGTGCTCAGTAACGTGATTTTTGATTTTGTGTCAGATCTCCCACAGGTAAGGCATGTTCTCTGCACCAGCTGCCCTTGAGGCAACTGTAGAAAACCGTCCTGCAGTTTCTACGCAAACCCAAAACGCATAAACACACAACCATCTCCCCCCAAAAAGGCAAAGTAACTGGCTACAGCGCAGGCGATGTCACGACCAAAGTTCTCCACTGCACAACCTTTATAATGTTCCTGCCATATTCTGCCTCCCCGCTCGGCTATTCTGTTGTTGTCTTGTTATTGTCGGAGATCGCAGGACGCTTGTCAGACAAGAAGAGAAAACAGAAAAAAACTTTCCACCGCCTCCTCCTCCCCTGTCTCCTTCCTCTCCTACTTCATCTTTTGTCATCTTTCTGTGCTCCCTTGTAGTCTGGTGTGCCTGCTGTGCTAACCAGGCCCGGTTAATCCTACGCACAGACAGACAGAAACACTCGCCAACAGGTCCTGGCCTGGGTTCAGTCATTAATGAATTTTCATTCATTACATAAAGTGTGTGTGTGTGTGTGTGTGTGTGTGTGTGTGTGTGTGTGTGTGTCAATTAGTAGCAAAAGAAGGCAGAATGTGCAACAGATGTATGGTTTTTAATGAGCGTTGAAGATCTCCTTGTGGTTTTTATGCGTCTTAATAATCCTTCTCAGAATGACACATAATGATACATAAACATTTCTGATGAGACTTTGACACATAGTGAGACCTTGGAGCGACACAGTGAGTCAGAGTGAATTACCATCAATGTCACATTAATACTGCAATCGCAACAGAGGATGCATAGCACGTATGGTAAGCATGAGACACCTCCACTGACTGTCGTCTTGCATAGTTCGGACTTGATGTCTTAGTGCCTGACTTGTCTTGCACATAGACATGATTGTGTATGAACAGGCAGGATTTTTCATATAACAGAACAATTTTTCCTTTAATAGTCAGCAGTGAGAAAAACTCCAGGAGGAACATGTTTGGATGTATGGCTTTAATGCCTCATTTGATGCGGTTATTTTTATTTTGATGACACTGTGGAGTCGTGAGCATAAATTCAGGAGTATTCTGTTCAGTTTATTTTAGTTAAAAACTCAATTGCAGCTTGTGGGGGAAAAAAAAAAGAAAACCTTTAACACACATTAGACAAATTGGCAGTGCGATGTGCAGGATCAGGGCTTCTGATCTGCGTGTGCGTGCGTGCGTTGTATTTCAGTGAAATGCACTAAAATTAATATCAACTAGGGATTCAAAGACGGTGCTTAAATCACTCCAATATTCCACAGACAGTCTCATCCCACTGCACACCTACACCAAACAGACAGGTCCATTTACAGACCTGCTGCTGTCACCACTGCGCCAAAGCTCACCACTAATTCTATCTATCACCTAGTATATTATCGTGTGTGTGCAAGTAACACTGAACATGTCATTTATTGATATTAAACAGAATTGTATCATGATAATATGATCAGATTATGTCCCTGTTTCTGTTTACCGAATGAATCTTTCTGAATGGCGTCATGCACAGCAGTGGACTGGTCAGCATGTGGTTTAGTATTCACTGGAGTCATGTTGGGATATATATCGACTTCATATTTTAATCCTTGTGAATATTGATTTAAATCACATCGTGCATCCCTGGAAAGCTACTTTGACCAGTTGAAGAATGTTTCATGAGCCACAGTTTTTAGCAGAAATGCTTTTGAACAATCCATAATTGTAAATACTAATTTAACTACAATTAAGAAAACAGTGTCTCTTTTTCGTTGTTGTGTGTATTTATTGTCCAACTTGCATCATTCAGAAGTCCTAAAATATTCTGATGCTTCACGACACACACCATTGGCTGCGTGTGTGTGTGTGTGCATGTGTGAATAATTTAAGGTAGCACTCTACAGGATGGGTTTCATCCAATCAGGCAAATGAGGGAACCCTAAGGAATAGGAGCACCGTTCTTCGGATCTCTTCTCTTGCTGCATTATCATATCAACTCCACAATGACTTTAGAAGCAAACTGGCTGCAGATCAGTGCTTGTATTAAAGGTGCTTTAATGCTAGCAGCTCCCACCAATTAGGGAGAGAGATGTGTTGAATCTGAGAGAACTGGACAGGTTAATACATTCCCATCTTACATTCAGAGAGAGAGACAGAGAGAGAGAGACAGAGAGAGTGAGGATGAGACCAATCGTATGTTAATTCATACATACATGAAAGTAAACACAGATACACACAGAAGACATCTGCTTCGTATTGTCCAGTGAACACCAGTGAGCCGTCAATTCCCTCCTGCATGTGAGTAGTAAAAGCCTTTTGAAGCAATGGTGTTATAAAAGAACCTGGTATATGCTGCTACTTAACAGGTAGAGATACACTTGACCGGCTACAGCCACAACCAGAGAACACAGGAGATGCTCCAGTGGAGATGTGTATTTGTCAAGCTTTCTGTTGGATGTTAGCAGGGCTTTGTGTCAGGCTCAGCACCGGGTGGAGAGTGAAGTAACTGTGCTGTTAAGTGCGTGGTTGTCACAGGTACTTACTGCACAGACTTGGAGGACTGGGACCTGAACTTGCTGAACTCGCCTGGAGCGGTCCACTCTGTACCCAGCTGCAACACACAAGGCAGGAGACACAGATCAGAGAGAGTGTGGGAGAAAGAGGAGGGGGTGGGGCCGGGGAGAGAAAGTGCGAGAGCAGGGGATAAGAACAGCATAAGAAATGTTGAGGCACACTGAAAAGTATTCGTCTGAAACATCCTTCTTAGAAATCAACTTTGCGAGCCAGAAACAGCTGCGTAATGATTTTTACGCACAGACTATTTAGGGAGGAGTGCTGTCTGTAAAGAAAGTGGACCTTATGAGTTCATTTTTAATCCAGAAAATAGATCGATTGATTGAAAGGGAAGCTGAAAAAGATCCCGATCACCTCCCTGGTTATGATAGCACAGCAAATGAAGAGTAATTGGGAAAACAAGATTACATTCCCCGAAGCAACAGTTGGAATCAGTCAGGAGGCAAGTTCTGATCAGCAAAGTGAGCAAACAGACGATAGCTAATGGCCATAAACTGACAGAAAATGAGAAAGAGCGGTTCCCTGCCAAAATTGACTCCAAGAAGCCAGCTCATCGGGAACCCCGGGGCTCCTGTTTCAGCCCCGCGGTCGAATCACTGCCCATTCATTTCCTAAGCATGCCAACTCACTAATTAGGGCCCCCTGCTGTTGCTGATCCATAAAGAAAGAATAAGGCTAAGATCACAGTGGGCATGGCCTTTAATTGTTTGTGCTGGCCACACGTCCGGGTTTGAAACTGCTCCGCAAACATTGTGGTGTGTGGTGGTGACAGATCACAAGAGCCTTTCGGCTTGTAAATAGCTGCTGATCCTCACTCTGGGTACCACAATGCAGCCCACACAGTAACGCACACCTGCAACATAATGACACTTATACGTATGAAATGGCAATTATACAACGGCACGTCTAAGTGTGTTTGCTGGCATGTGAAGAGAGCCACTATGGGGAAGAAAAATACTCAAAAACATGGAGTAATGTCTGTCCAAAAATCAACCGGGCCCCTGGCAGTGCCGAAGCCTCTGAGAGTCTCTGTGAAGCAGTTGGCTGGAGAGGAGGAGGACACAATGTGTGCTACTGTGCCTTCACTCTGAAGCCCAAGGTATGCTGCTGCTGTAGCACATTTCCACACCAACAGTCTCTTCATATATTCCTCCTCCAGCACAGAAGAAGAAAAAAAGGTAGGAGTTAAATGAAAAAGTGGGAAAGGTAATATATATATATATTGCATAGATAATACATATATATATATATATATATATATATAACTTTCTCAAGTCCCGCAGTTTAATACACTGAGTTTACATTAAATATGAAAACTTTTCTTTCATACATTTAAATGTTTAGTGACTTTAGAACTGAATTTCCAATTAGAGTCATTTGATGAATGTGGAGTGGAGAGCAGGTTCACTCATAAATGATGTGATGCTGATATGATCTTGTGTGGGCATTCAAATATGAAAGTTTTTAACTAGCACTGAAGGCTGCTAAATTTTACAATAGATGGACAACTGCGCACATCAGACAGTCTGAGGACCATCCGACACCAGACATCGGCCACAAAAGGCTTTTTGCACATACGCAACATTACTCCCCAAGACCCATAAACAGACTTTCATGTGTAGGTTGGCATTAAACATCTGTCCATAACGAGACCCAAAGGCTCCACCCGCTGTCTGCAATGTCAGACACGTCCGATCCACCTCCAGATGACATGGATTCAGTGTTCTTATTGGTGCACCAGCAGACAACCTTGTGTTAGTTACCCTTGATACACAATTGACTTGTTAATCCCTATCGTCATGTATGTTGGATGGTTTTTCTAGGTAAGGGGAAAAACAAACCAAAGCTTTGATGCTGCTATGCTTACAGTCTTACATTCTATATACTATATATCTGTTTGCACATAAGAACAATTTGCTTATTAATACACCAACACTGCCACCTTTTAGTACTACATGTACTAATTATCTGCATCAGTCACAATTGTATTGTCTACGTTCCTCTTGTGCTTACTCGTGTTGTGTTCTGTATGTGTGCAAGTTGACTTGAGCGTGTGCAGTAATCCTTGTTTTCTACATGAATAAATGAGACCTGTAGCTCATTTAAGTCCAAGAAGGCTTTAAGTTTTCATTGTGTTTTGTTCAGCTCACCCTGATTTGTGACAGGAAGTCTGCAGAAAGTCCTGCAGTAGAATCTCATTTAAGCTCGTCTCCGTCATAGGAATCCCTATTAAAATAAAATCTGTGTTACCGCAAATTGCTGTTGGTTTCTTAAGAAAAGCAGCCAAGCTTCAGTCAAACTTAAATAACTTTGACAAGTAAGAGCTGAATAGAGTTTGCACCTCAGCAGAACTTTAAAATTTTTCAAAGCAGAGGGACAAAAAAGAAAAAAAAAAGAAACTGGGACTTAAAACTTTGCAGTGAATATAAATGGGAAACCTGCAAATGTCTCTAGCTGCTGTGCGCACATGTTTATATTTTTTTCCTTGCGAATGAATTGCTTTCTTGTGAAAAAGCTGTTGTTCACGAGATGAAAAAGTGAGTGATCACACAGCAACGGCAGCACTGCAACAATATTCATCTCTTATCCACTGCCAACTTTAAATACAGTAAATCTTTTTTTTTTCTTTCAAATGAGTAAAACAAATGTCGGTACAGGCAAAAAACATGATCATCTCATTTGATTCCTCAGTAAATATTAACTCGTGGCACCATCTATGCAAATTGTTGTGATTTATACTATGGCGTACACGAGCAAACAATGTATTTCAGATGATGTATCATAAAATTTTAAATTCATACTTTCGCATGTCTCTCCAATTCTCTCACATGAATGTGTCAGTAATTAAAACTATCTCTTCTCCACGGGGTTTTGGATGATCTAGATTTCTTTGCGAAAAGCTGTAAAAAAAAATGTAAATTGAAGGTTTTAAAATATGTAGCTTTGCACAAAGGGGAAAAACATTAGTGTCAAGGAGCAAATCTCCTTCCAGAATGAAAGGTTGTTATTTTCTTTTCTTCCCTGTCAGATGGGTAATCAGCTGTTCGCGAACAAAGGCTGTGATCAAAGACATTGTTACAAGGACAAAACACGTGAAGTACCGCAGCTCTGCAATGAGAGTGGCAGATGTTCTCCGAGGTACATGTGCACATGCAGTACATGAGAAACACATGCACGCACACACTCACATGATTTGCCACTGAACGATGAGTCACTGCTTATTGAGAGCAGCATCTCCTCACCACAGTAGGCAGGAGGTAAATCAGAAGGCAAGCAGCCAGGTAGACATGAGGGGGCACACACACACACACACACACACACACACACACACACACACACACACACACACACACACACACACACACACACACACACACACACTTCATATTACATTTTAAAATACACCCCCTCATGGACTTACTGTCATACTTTCCCTCTACTTTAGAAATCTCCTATAAGGCAGGGGGAACTTGGGGACTCAATTTCTTAAACTTCAAGCAGACATACACCAACCTTGCTCTAATGTAACCTCTCTCACTCTTTTTTCTTTGCTCTTGCAGACACAAACACACAAACACACACACACACAGCCACTGCATCTCTGTGTGAACCTCACCCACACATGAGGGTACCTCGAGAAAATCTCATTTTCAGATGGCCAGTGGCCCTGCATCACTGAGAAGTGGAACACAAAACAGGGTCAAGAAATAGAAGAAATTTGAGTGTGCAATAGAAATATGGAGGCACTCCTCCTCTCTCTGTCAACTCTTTTTTCTTCTAAATAATTTTTTCTCTCAATATGAGAAGAGAGAATTAATAGAGAAACAGGTGACCTGTGATATAACCTCAGAATGCTGTTTTCTTCTTATTTTCTTCTTTTTCTGTCCGTGTGGTTTTTCAATTGAACTTGAACTATTGTAGAAAATAGTGTGCACGCTCACGCTCACATGCCTAGTCACATGTTTTTCTAGCATGTGCACCAGAAAAATGCAGCCATATACTCTTGCCATGAGAAAAGAAGTATTGCATCCATGCAGAAAACAGGAGAGCAGGAAACAGGACGTTTGAAGAAATTTTTTCCTTTTACTGAAATAATGGCCATATTCCACTTGGAATAAGTGCCATGACCCCTGGCATTGTACACAGTTGCTCACTAACACACTTGAATGGACCAGAACCATTATTAATGCTTTTAGGTTCACTTGTGTGTTTCTTGCTATAACGAGTGAACATTTCCTCAGTGAGAAAGGTCTATTGTAACCAGAAAAGCTTGCAATCAAATGAGAGGCCAGAGGTCTCTGTGCTGAAACTTGGCTGTAATTCCACAGTTCAGTCTTTATTGTCATTGTAAGCTCTCATTTCTAATAATAATAATGTAAAATATGTACAAAATAAAAAGGCAATGGCCCACTTTTACAAGCTGGAAGTTTATCCGATAAAAATATGACTTGTAATGCCAAATACAATTTTTATGACAAGGAAAAATACTTATAATACAACACTAAAACAGACATTTTTGACGAGTCCTGACAAGAAGAGTACAAGTTCAACTAATAACATTACTTATGGCAGCAGCTTTTAACTTACAGGATTCAATCACCCACTGAGAACTGCACCGACTACATTAGTAAGGAGACAAGAGTAAGAAAAGAGAAATATCAAAACGATACATTTTTCAATGCCAAGCATCCATGCATGAACCAGAAGTAAAAACCAAAACGGCTATATCAACATGACCCTTTCTTTTTTTAATTTATATATTTTTGTAGGCCAGGTGATAAAAACAAAAAGGAAAAAAGGTTATTCATTAACTGACTCAGAGGCTCCAGTAAAAACATACTGACTGCAACAATCTGACCTCAGTACAGACAGTAGACAGCGTCACTGCAATCAACTCCATGTGGAAAGAAAAAAAAGGAAGTGATACAGGTGCAGTCAGAGTCATGGTCAACAACAGACTTTGTTTTGATTGTGACCCCTGGGTGCACTTGTCTCATTAAGCAGCAGTAATTGGTACCTTCAAGTGGTATTGTGCTCACAGAGGCTATTTGAATCAAGCGCAAGGTTTTTGAATGGTAATCTTCCCTCCTTTAAATCAGTCACAAGAGTTTCATTCATTTTAGTCTGGAGAAAAAATCTACCTGCAGATATTTCAAACCGGCTTGAGTCTGGCAATCCGTCACAATTATCCGCATGTCTGTTTTTATTGCTGTCAAAGCTGCATTATCAATGGGTGGTTATACAGCTGTTAGGCTAGTTTGAATCCAACGTTCTGCACAGACTAATGTAACTGCAACAAGGATAAAAGCAGACAAAGGCATGCTGCTCGCTGTGATGGATTGCCTGTCCCAAGCAGGTTTAAATTTTTAATCTTGGGGGTATCCATTTTCAATTCATTGTTTTCTTTTCTTCTTTTATTATTTTGTGCTATTCATCATTTTTGGACAGATGCTGCCACCTGAACTCTATCTGGCAATAAAGTGTTTGGAAAACAACAGAATAGGCTGTTCTGTTTTACAGCAGACATTCTGACATGTCATAGCAGGAGAACACTAACATTAAGGACCGCTGTGTTCTATTCAAGTGTAAGCCATAGCAATGTGACAGTAGGCCAGCGGGACCCGGAAACTGAAGCAGCTAAATGGAATGAATTCATTAGTTTTTATTACTTACACCTGCTTTTCCCTCTCTGTCATGTTAACATGTCTCCTGTGAAAGAGGCATTTAGAAAACTGACCTTTTCATCACTGTGGAGCAAAACTCTACAGTGGTGCCTGTTACTGCCACAGTGACAAAGTCTCGTCTGTCAGAGAATGAGCAGCTACTGTTGCTGAGGAGTCTCATATTGATTACATCCAGTTTCCAGTGCACGTCCTTTTGTGTCTGCTTTATGAGCCACACAGAGGAGGTATCGCAGCACTTACGACACACATAGGT
The DNA here is from genome assembly GCF_002814215.2 of Seriola lalandi dorsalis. Taxonomy (NCBI): domain Eukaryota; kingdom Metazoa; phylum Chordata; class Actinopteri; order Carangiformes; family Carangidae; genus Seriola; species Seriola lalandi. The sequence goes on along the minus strand of NW_019525106.1, from coordinate 1,658,582 downwards.
GCCTGCACTAGGCACAGACATGTGCGCTACATCGGTGCATGAACACACACACACACACACACACACACACACACACACACACACACACACACACACACACACACACACACGCTTTGTGCAACTCATAAGTCTCTCTCAATATCAGACAAGCTCTGGTCTGAGTCTGTGGGAAGCTCGGCGGGAGCTGTCTGGACATTCTGATTGAAGGAAAATCTCATTATAGATTAGCTGTGGGCAAAAAATATGATTAATGCCAAGGCGGGACAATGGATGATCCTCACTCACATTAAGTACGTTCGTATGTGCACAGATAATGTCCCAGCAGGGCCGAGGAGAATGTTCTTATTAGAATGACCCCCCCCTCTCCAACACTGACCAGCTGGTACGTGTGAGCGACTGAACAGAGGAAGTAACTGTGATTCAAGGGTGACTTTGTCTTTCTATGAGAACCAGCATTGAAGGACCTCTGTAGACACCTTTTCTATGTCTTCATATAGTATATCTGTGTGTGTTTTTGTTGATTATGTGTGTGAGAAAGACATAAATAGCTGATGTCATCATTTTGTGAAGGTGTGCGGCGGGGAATCGGGAGCTGTCAGTCACATTCGGTGCATCATTCAAACACTAGCAACAAAACGCTGATGGGGGTCTCCACGGAAACGCTTCAGCTCCCTGCTTCTCGTCCTATCGCAGCTAAATGTCTCACGGCAGCACATTCCATATATAGCCAGTTCATTATCGAGGATGACGATCCGGCGACCATGGACACGAAGAGGCAATAATTTACCATATATGTGTATTTTTAGGACGGTGAGTCAGTTCACAAAAAGAGCAGGAATTACAGCCAGGCCATTAGTAGGAGCAAAGATAAGAAAACTGTACAAATCATCCGACACTCACAATGAGCACACGCTCTAACGATTTCAAAGTTTTATTCAAGTCATCACATTTTCTCTGCCTAATTTTCTGCAAGCAATGTTTCTGCACAGACATTGTGCCGGGGGGGGGGGGGTTTCCAGTTCTAAACCTCTATCCATTAGAAAGCTCACTCAGTTAGATGGGAGCCCTCTCACAGTCCTGTCCATGCTGCGTTCAAGTCATCATTTCAGATGTTCTGAAGTTTAGGCCACTTTTCATTCAATTATTTTTTAGGTTATATTACATTTAAATCTAAAACTACGTATTTGGAAGATACACATATGCTGTGTATTCTGAAAGAAGTTTACCTACCCAATGAGCTTTGACTTTCCTTAATGTCAATTTTTTTCTGTCTCTTGCTCTTAAAAAAAAATTGTGTAAAATGTAAAAATATTTCAGCTCCTCTTTCAAAACAATTATTACTTGCCATAAACGAAAACCCCCTTTTTCCCCCCTAAACTCATTCAGACACATGGGTCACATACTGAGGAACGGAGACCAGAGTGAGATTTTTATCTGTGAAACACAATGTGTCTCTGAAGACAGCGGAGGCAGCGAGGCCTGTCTTTCTACCACTGGCAGGATGAATGATCCCTGGCCATAGCACTGCTCCCCTGCCATTACCTAGATGATATTTCACCACTGCTAAATGTCACATCAATATTCGCTGCCAACTAATTAATCTCAGCTCCCATGGAACCTGGTGACATCTTCACATCCTGTTGGAATACAGATGGCTCAATAGCTGGACCTTTGCTCTTAACACATATTTGCCCAGAGCACTCATATGGTGCAGTTCAAATACTGTCCAACCTCATGCATCCTGTCCTTCTTAAATTTTTCAGAAGGTTTCACTAAGAAAACTTTATTAGTGACTGTAATACAACACAGCTTGACTTTTATTCAGTTGTGGGCAGACGGTCCTTCAAGGATAGACGGGAAAGGAAAACCATTTTTCACGGGATGTTCTACAGCCGGATTTAAGTCTCCTGTATTCTGAGCTGCGTGTTGGACCTGAGTGATAGCCGGAGCGTTAGGATGGTGACAAGAGGTGAGCCGGTGATTACTAAAGACGAACAAGGTCAAATCGCTCAGTGTCCCTCCTGTTGGTGTAAGACTGAGCTCTGGCAGAATTAAGGCTTATGTCATTGACCGATCAGGACCCAATGTTCCCAAAGCTGTCTCAGCATGGACGTCAGATCGTGGCAATATTAATAAGGAAATGTATAGATGAATACTTCACTATCTCCGATCCGTCATTTTGTGCAGGACTGTTTATGAAGGAATCCATCAGATGCCATTTAGAGCTATGAGTCAGCTTTAGATTGAATATCATATTAGATAATAAAGTCACTACATAGTCTAATGATAAGGTTTTAGCTTCCTTGCACATATTGTACTCTGGAAGTGTTTTCCCAGGGGTATATATTAAATAAAGTGTTTGCTATTTAATCCATGACATTGAGGAGTTTGTAACTATTTAGGCCCCGGGTGATTTTGTTTCTTCCTGCAGTTAAAGCTTGTTGCTAAGCAATATTAGTTAAAACCAGGGAGTGTATTCTTAGTCTTGGAAATCTGAACTTGGTGAATCTGCTGAGAATCCCAAAGCATAAAAAAATGCTGGGATGCTGTTGATTTTCAGTTGAGTGACTTCCTCTGGTTCAGATATTATACAAGAATGCAGCACAGTGCTTACCTGTCCTACATAGACTAGCAGTCTGGCGTTGAGAGGGCTTTCATCAGGACTCAGCCACAGCTCAGAGTTATCATCAGACGATACCGAGAACTGGAAATCACCTGGAGGGGAAAAACATGATCAAAGTGTGTGTTAGTGAAAGTAGAGATATATACGATCCCAGATAAGTATAATCTGATAGCGTGTGATCTCATAGAATAAATTCTCAAGTGTAAAAATACACCTAAAATTTGATGCACCGACCACCTCTGGCTGTGGTGATGACACTTTTGGCCACAGTGATATCAACAGAGTTACCGCAACTGAATTTCCAATCCATATGAAACAACTATGTGAATGCAAACGAGCATTTGTGCAGAAAGCTAAACCAGAAGCAGCATGGTAAGCACATGCGCAGCCAGTATAATTAAAGCTATCCCTTTTAGAAGTAGAAAGTCAGGATACTTGAGGATTGTGAACAAGTTGTCAATTTTGTCTAACAACTAACTATTAATAGTAGGAGCTGCATAAAGCGTCATTCCCCCGAGTGGCTGCTGTATGAGACACTTTCTTTTTATGTTGAGACTTTGCAGTTGTTTGTCACTCTTCTGGGGTGAGGAAATCAGGATTCGCTGGGTGTGGCAAACACCAATGTATATAGTAGATGTACTTGTACTGTATTGAAATTGTGTAGGAATTCTTTAAATACACACTTTAAAATACATTAAAAAATCTAAATATTACCTGGTTAAATCAAGGCATAATTCACATGTGTAATATACTTGGATCTGACTAAATAAAGACGATAAAGTAGCAGCTATATTCTAATGGATACACCAACTGCCTGTAGATAAGATGGATATCATGTGCCATTGAGTCGTCTGAGCTTTTATTGTCTGCAACCTGGAAAACCTCAGAACATTTCTACGTGACTAACTCTTGACACTCAATCTACAAAAGCATCTAAAAGGTTGTTTCTGGCAATGTGAGGTGAAGGCACTTGTGGAGTGCTCGTGAGAATCCTGAAGATAGTATGACCTTTGAGCCATTAACTGGAGAAAGACATACTAGCAGTGAAAGCAACATAAGAGAGTGAAATGAACGATATCTAATTAATAACTTCATATTCTGCAATTTGTGTAAGGGCACTTGGGTGTTAAGGCTTTTTCAGTTCCCATAGCAACTGGGCTCAAGGGTAAGCCTATGAGGGTACTGCAATGAGATTTAGCTGTGAGATCGCTGGCATTCAGCCCTAATAAAAATGTGAATATCCACTATAGTAGTGGCTCTGAAGCATTTGGATTAAGAGGGCTGTGGAAATTGTCTACTCTCATAAAGGACACATGCTCCAAGGCTCTCAGCCTCAGAGGAGGGCCTCGCTAATACGATGAGCTAGTTACCATCTCTGTAAGGATGAAGGAAGCCAAATATTCTCAGGCCATAGTTCTTCCACTTCGGAGCTACTGCCAGCTTCTTCACTGTGGTTCTGGTCTACAGACAGAAACAGAGAAAAATTTGATCATGCATCAGTGGCTGCTTTTTTTTTTTATATTAGTAAACCCTTTCCACCGGTTGACCGTTTGCTATACCCCTCCCCCAAAGAGCCACTATCCAATCATAGCTTAGTGGGCATCTAACTCGGGTAAGAGCAACACTCAGTGTAAAAAGTGTTTGGAGAATGGTGTCCTGTTTTAAATCAAAGCCAAAAATGGAGGACCGAAAGTGTAAGTAACGTTAGCATGTCCATGTGCTAACAAGCTTACTATCAAAAAAGAAAACAACAACAACAAAAAACATGATATATGTGCTCTATATAGTATTTCCCCACTGTGTGGAGGCTGGTCCTGGATGTAACTGTGTCAGTATGTAACCTAATTTCAGTGCTCTGTCTTATTTTGTTTCTTTTATCGTTTTTATTTCTTTAGATTAAACCTCTTTATTGCTTTTTCAGCATTCAAACATACATTAAACACATAAAATATTCAAACAGGTAATAAAATAAAAAGAAGTGTGAGAAGAAAAAAAAAAAAAAATATGCACATTCCTCAGTGTGTGACTCAGGTTATTAGACAGCAATATTAAAATTCACATTCCTCCATCGAGCATAGACAATTATATGATGCATAGAGAATAGGGGATGGGATACATGAATATCAGTTGTCTTGGTGATCATCTCTACTTATCGCTCACAGATACCGACCCCATATATTTCTAAATACATCTAGTCTATTATTAACTCTGTGGATAAGCTGTTCAAAAGAAGTCATCCGAGCCAACTCGTTTCTCCATTCATTAAAACTGACATGCTCTTTTGACTTCCAATGCCTTAACACTATTGTGCTTCTCGTTATCAGGGCTAGCTTAACCCAGCAACACACCTGCGAGGGCAGATTAACTTCCGTTGGCAAAATATCCAATATGCATTATGCTGGATTCGCAATCTAGTTCTAATATGCTAATACAATTAAAAATTAGTTATGTACCATCCGACATTCATTTAGCATGTGAGATAATGTGCCTTTATTCCAATTTGTAAGCCCCCAACCTAAAAGCATTAACTCTTACAACATTAGCAGAGAAACATAGGTGCAGGTGTAGCAACAACTACGGGGGGGAGGAGGCTTTTTGCAAACAGTCAGTTTGATGCATCTTTAGCGTTACATTTAACCAACAAAAACACAGAGCAGTAACAGACAGAAGGTCACTCAGTCTGCTCTGTAATACTTACATGAGGGTAGAGAGGGAAGTGCAGGTTCTTTCTGAGCTGGGCTATGGAGGAGCCGCACCAGTCCTCGAACACATGCAGGTTGGCCTGGCCCTTATACTGCCAACACACAAGCACACACAGCAAGTAATCAGGTTGGTGCACACAGTAACAAGAGCATCACATTTGCTATTAAATAGGCAGGATACGCTTCAGCACTACAGCGAGATTTCCATTTGCGCTGGTTTCGGTCGATATATTTTTGTAGTGGAATGCATGCAATTTCGGATGCCTCTCTTCCACGCAGCAGAAATGAATTCTTGCTGAAACATGTGACTGCAGTGTGAAGTTTCAAATGTTCCCACTGTCCTGAATAAGAGAAGGTGACAGAGAGTTTGTCATGAATGTCAGTGGGGGAGTGTAAACTGAGCATGATTGGAGCGAGTTTGTCAGAGCTCGTCCCCTGCCCATAGTCTGACATTTGTCTGATTTACGCAGGGAAATCACAGGACACAGCAAAAACAGATGGTGAAACCAGGCAGCCTTGGGGTATAGTTTCCTTACAAACACATGGGTCTGCTCATACATATGAAGAGACGACTCTCTGATGATTTATGTGTCAAACTTAATATTTGAGTCACATGCAATGCAAAACAAAAACTCTGGCATAGATGACTATAATTTTTCACATCCTCACACAGACAAAAACATTGTCCATATACAATTTTTCAGAAAAGTGAGACATGCTCAAGAGGGGTTGGTGTGATTTCCTCAACAAGTTGCAGATAACACTTTGATTGTTACACCTCATTCACACGGTTTTGCACGAGTGCAAACGGTAGAAGGCAGAGACTAGAAGCGCTGATGCATGGTCGCACATTCGTACGCAATGCTCGGTGCAGCTTAGCGTCACTCCTGTGGACGTTGTCTCAGTGTGACCCGCCAGCTCTAACTCTTCATACTGGATGATCAAGCAACTGTACCAACACACATTCACATACTGTACACACACATATGCCCATCCTTTAATGTGTGACAGCAGTCCCAGCAGGCTGCTACTGTAATGCTGCCACAGATATTTAAGAACATCACACAGAAGTTGACGAGAAAGCCGAATCCCGGTGAGTGAGGATCAAAGCTAAAGCTGGCTTCACTACTTTGGCCTCCATTTCATTTGATGGAGGTGGTCTTTCTGTGTGTAGAGTAGCTGCTAGCTGTATAGTCAGCTGTCAAATCAATCAATGGAGAGTGAGAGTGACCTCATGACAAAAAAAAAAAAAAAAAAAAAAACACACACATAGTGGCTGTAAATCCTGTTGTCCTTTCATCAGAGGGATTAGAGGGACGAGACAGGGAAGCCTTTCAGAGTAAAAGCCTACAACTCTGCCTCCACGTCTACATTTAAAGGAGAAAGACGTTGACGGAGGGTGTGATGCTGCTTCAGTTTCACACAGGCATTCTAACAGATGGCCTGACCCAAAGTGGTCCTTTCCATTCCTCTCCCAGCTCTGTACGGTCAACTAAGTGCCCTGCAAGCTGACAGCAGCACGCCAATTACAGCCCATGCATTAACCATGAGATATTTTTATTGTGCAAACAGCCCAAAACAGTGGGCAGATTTTACTTCTTAGCTTTTTAGGTGCCCATATTTGACTTTGTTATATACTCTCTTGCAGAATGACTAATGCAAATGAAAAACAGAAAGGGTAAAAGACGGGGATTTTGTGGGGTTGACAGAATCAAATCAGAGACAAGGAACAACTCAGAAGGATGAATGAGAATGTGTGATGTTTAAAAAGGGAGTGGCAGAGAAATCGGGGGGGGGGGGGGGCGGGAAGGACGGACGCATAGCGAGGTTAGAGGGATTTAACAGACGGGACTAGTCCCTGTGTAAATATGCCTTATGTAAAGCTTTTAATAGATTTCCTGTGGGTTTTAAAAGCAAACCTTTTTTGGCCTGGCCCCCTCCTCACCCCGCCTCTTGTCAAATAGTTATAAGCGGGCAGCTTTCTCTAATTATTCACACACACACACACACACACACACACACACACACACACACACACACGCACACACACACACACCCCTGTGTAGCCCTGCAGAGGCCACAGGCTGTGAAGTCGGCTTTCTGCTGGGGGGCACTTGAGTATAATTGGCTGTATTTTGTGGGTGACATCAATGCGAGAGGTCTGTCTGTGCTCTGGCCTTAACAGGATGGTGGATATGGAATGGGACAAGAAGGAAGTTATGTTTTTCTTCACCCACTCCAACCTAAACTCACCCTCTTCTATCCCTGTGCTTCCTACTCAAAGAATTCAGCCCTACCATCTCTAATATTGTCTATTCCCTCTGACCTCTCTCTGACCGCCTCTCAATTTCTACCTGTGTGCCGCAGAATACTGTTGATTTCTCCAAATTCTGTCTTTAGTTTCCCTGAGCTCAGCTGCAGATGTCAGTTACCTTCGCTGTCTCTCTCTATCTCATTTTTGTCTCCCTCCCGATTCCTTATTTTTGGAATAAAGAGACACTCACATTAAGTTTGTATAGAGATGGTGATTTGCATGCTTGTGCCTGTGTGTCATGTAGGGACGTGGTTGTGTCTCTCCTTTACAGCTTGTCAGCTCACATTCACATTCAGTAATTGACTAAAAAGAAGCAGAATGATGCCTTTCTTACTTTGTTCCTTTGCTCTCACTTTGTGCTCCGTTCCTTAATCCAAAACCAGGGGCAGACCTCTGTGCTGTCGTGCTAATCCACAGACAGGAAGGTTCAGAAAGCACTGTTTCCTCTATGTGCACCTATTGTAACAAATTCACTCCAAGTAAACCAGAGACTGCAGGCGCCGCTGCATTACAAGATCAAACTAGCCGTTTCTGTCAATCACAGTCATTCCGTCTGTTCATGTGGGATGTTTGATCAGAGGTAACTTGTTCCACTTAGTATAGGCGAAAGTAGTAGGTAGCGGTGAAAGGCACAAAGTGGCTACCTGTCAGGCTAATAGCGGGGACCTCCGGGCAAAGACAGGGCGCAGGACTTACACTGGCTCTGCTGTACTGCTGCTGAACAACAGCAACATACAGCAAATGAGAGGTGCTGACACTCGATACCTGATAACCAATATATCCCGATGCTTATTTCAGATGACTGATACAAGCCCCTCTATTTTTCATTTTACTGAGGTACAGCCATGTGTCTTATATCAAGTAGATATTTTCACAGTAATGATGACATTGGTGCTGATGTAGATATTTAAACACACTGTTTTTGAGTCTGCAGTTACTCAAGAAGAAGAAGGGGAACAGAAGGCAGCTACAGATAGTATGAAGAATGTAGGAAATGTGTGAAATATATCTTATTTCCCTTTTTCCTACAGCAGGTGCATCACACTGTGAAAATATGACTGGTTGTCACATGTCAAATGGGGAATATCTGCCCTCTGCAAAATATTCGAGGAATATAAAAAAAAAATGTAGATTTTAACTTTTGTAAATTAAAGTAAAACTCTGGCATGTAAAATGTTTTTTAAACAGAATACTATGTAATGAAAATTCTGTCTTATTTATGTCCATCCACCTCATCACTCTCCAAAAGTTGTTCCCCACTATCCTATATATAGCTACCACAGTTTCACAGCAACAGAGCACCTATACAGCTCTGACTGCCATTAAATAAGAGGGCAGGAGAAGAGGGGGGGGGGTGGAGGAAAGCAATGCCATTTGTCAAAAAAGAATGCCAGAGAAAAGAGAAAAGGAATACAGGAAATGAAAGGTGCGCAGAGAGGAGCTGAGCGAGAAAACCACTGATTGATGAAGATGTTTAGAATAAAAGAGTGTATCGTATACAGCTCAGCCTAAGAGGCCGCTCTGCACAAACACACTGCGACTGTCTCGCCTATCTCCCTCAGACCACACATTTCCTCCACATACCCACACTCCTGTGAGCTTGTCTTAGCGTATCTCCGTCTCCACCGCTCTCCAATATCTCCTCTCTCTCTCACCCATCTGGTCGCACTATCAAGCAAAGCACAAATCAGACTCTTTTTTTTTTTCTCTCTCTCTCTTTCTCTCCCACTCTCTCCTCTGGGAGGCTGTCTCCCTTTTTCTCGAAATCTGGTGCAGCCGTCTGCGTTCCTGCTGGCAGCAAGGCATTGACAAATGGCCGCTCTGCGCACCCACTGACGAGCAATCGCACCAACTGACACTGTAAATCCCCCTTGGATAAGAAAAGTGAGACATGATGTTCCTGGCTAAGGCACACTGGGGTATATACAATACCAGTCAGCTCGCTCCCCCAGGGCATATAGAAGAGACGACATTAAAGCTCACTGTTGATACATCGTAAACCTGCACTGTGGTTTTAATGAGCTACTATGTTGAAATGTTTATGTTCGATGAATGATCAAATGATACATGTCACATGCGAGTTATTCCCTCCGTGGCTGTTATAGGAATGTTATTGCTTAAACATGTATTAACATGCTACGAAATTTTTTCAATCCAATTTATCCAATATTTCATAGAGGGCATTTAGATACTTCCTCTCTGCCTATCTCGTCTCTCTCTGCCCATTAGTAATTTAGGAAAGAAATGAAAGTAGGATAAATCGGTAGGTACAGTGAGGAAAAGGGTTTTTTTTCAAGAAGGTAGAGAGGTTTGAAAGAAGAGATTATATGGAGTGAGATAATGAGAACTCATTTCACGTGGAGGAGAGCAGCAAGAAATGGAAGACAAGGTTCATATGATCTAGATTCCGGCCTCATCAACCACTGTAATGAGGGTTTGTATAATCTGCCATCTGTCCTACAATTACATGTCTTCTGTCATGCCAGGGATATAACATGTGGGGGGATGGATATGGCTGCAGAGGATACGTGGAACTGAGGAACGTGAGGCAGAGCACGAAGGATGAGCAGAAATTTTTTTTTTTTCTTTATCTGCTGGCACAAGCTGTCGATCACTCGACCGACTGTAATGAGAAGCCTCTAAGAGAAATCACATTTCTGCCTCCTTTTCGTCTATTTGCTGAGCATATTTGATCGACAGATGCAAGAAAGACAGACAGACAGACAGAGGGAACAGTGAGGAGAGACAAATATCATCCTCCCCCAGTCTAGTCACTCTCACATGATACTGTGGGATGATGGGGGGGGGGGGGGGGGGGGGGGGGGGGGGGGGGGGGCAAGAAAAAGAGAAAGATCCTCCTCCAGTCTTGTCAATGTGTTTTCGTGTGAGGAGCCAGCTTTGACGACTGCTCCCACCTGAGTCATGTGTCTGTGCCGTGCCACAATATCTTCCTTACTTCCCTCTTGAGTGGTAAATAATAGGCTGTCCAAAGCTGCAATACCAAAAGTACACACTTTAAGACACACACATACTTCATCTCCACATCTGCAGCTTTGTCTTTACAAGAGACAGAAGACCAGACATCTGAGTCGGTCAGTGAACCAGGATCTACCTGTACTTGGTTTAACACCGTCTGAATAACTTATTAACATCATTTCATATTTATGACACATCTGGGATGATTCATGTTAAACCTGTGCTCACTGTGGCTTTAAACGAGGAACAGTAACATGTAAAGAAATCATAGTCCCCCTAATATCAAAGTTTACAATGATTTAAGTATGACTAATCCCTCTTACCATCATTTTCTTTCTGCTCCTGATGAAATAAAATTGTTCATTATACCCAAATTCTCTGTGGATCCATGTCAGCTTTGCTGGAAATGACTGTTTATCCCTTCATGCCTGGCTACTGCTTGAGTCTTCAAAAACATTTTTTTTTTTTTTTTTTTTTAAATCTCTCTGAATTCTATCCCATGTCAATGTCCTTGACTTGCTGGTGTCCTTGACAGATGCACACAGAGTATGTCCATTCTACAGCCACATGTCTGCACTAATCCACAGCCACCTCTGGATGACTTCACCAGCCAGGGATGCTCATTAAGTCGCCAGTATTGGCTGAAAACAACCTGCTTGCGCCAACACAGGTCAGAATCTCAGCGCTTTATTAAAAATATATTACCTTTTCCCTCTCTCTGTCTCCGTCCCTATGTCTCTCATCGGCGCACGCATTAGAAGAAATAAAGTCAGCATCTTTTCATTATGCTCGTGCCGCTCGTATGAATGCTTCTGGATGCCCGTGTGACCTCTGTCAGTCTGTGACAGCTGGCATATGGCACAACTCTACCTCCACCAGCCTGAGTCTACGCCTCTGACAGTGCGAGCTCAGTGGCCCCTCAGACCTCTGCCATCTTGGCTGTGCACCAGGAAAACAAGTTAGTGCTGGTAATTAGGACACATAGCTAGTGAGGAAAGGAGAAGAGCTGCTGCATTCGGTGCTTCCTGACAGACTTGGCTCAGGCTCGACATAGCAGAAGTCTGACGTCAGACGAGGAGAGATTTTTGAGGGTGCAAGTTTATGGAGATGTTTGAAAATTTTGATGGAATTATGCTGGATTAGCAGAAAATTCGTAGAAACTAAATGGCGTGTTGCTTTATGAGTGGGCTGGAAATGAGTCAAAGAAATGGCATCTTGACTTCTACAAGCGAGCTTTGATGCCGGTCACGCTTAATGCAAAACGTAATTGCTGTGGATGTTGCAAAATTTATTTCCCTTTTGAGGCTGTTTTGCTTTTTCCGATTCAAACCATAAATAAGAAATTATGGTTGGTCAATGAAATCATGTACAAGTCTTCGAGTGCAAAGGCATCCTGTGGTTTTAACAGTTTTCACATACAAAATGATAAAAGACAAGAAAAAAAAACAGGATGTTCATAATAAAGTGTCTCCCTGTGATCAGGCCATGAAATCCATTTACATTTGTGCAATTAGTCCTCATGGTGCAGATTCAGATAGCTGGATTGGCTGACAGCCTAGCTTGGCTGTTTCATATCAATGTGACTTCTCATTTTCTAAGTAGCACCATTTTAAATTATGCCAAAAGCATTCTGCACATTTAGACTCAGGCCTCTCAGATATTCAGGCAACAGATGTTTTTAGGACACATTACATTAAAAACAGATATCATCCACATGTGACAACTCTCAAAGCCAAAATGACAATCCAGCAGTTTCGTTATCATTGCTTACTACACTTGAAACAAAGTATTAAAACAGAAGGATGTGAGTTTGTGAATGTATTTTAGCATTATACATGACTTCTTGGATAATTTGGTGTTTGATGTATTATGCTGCAGAGGGAAAGCATACAGACAGAGGCAGGCTAACTCAAGACCAGCTCAGCCAGGAGAGTCTGCTGAAATAAAACTGTAACATTATCAGGCCCATTCTGTGTTCAGCAGCCCTGTGATGCTGCCTCGTGCAGAAGATTACATGCATAGTGCTTTGCAGAAGCAGCCAGAAAGCTGAGTACAAGGCAGTAAACCATAAGAGAATCCTCTTTAAAAAAATAAAAAATAAAAATAAAAAAAGTAACATGTCTCTGCGGTCCAACTGATCGACCTGAAAATAACTTTTGCAACAGTAACTTCCTATTATCTTTCTCATGCTGTGTAAGAACTGTTAAGATTCTTTATAGTTTGCCTAGAACTACACACTGTGGTGCTCAGCAGAGATAGTTAAACTTTACCCCAGGTAGCAAACGACTAATAAATCATATTTTGCAGACTTGGCTTGCAGACACACGCACACACACGCACACACAAACACACACACACACAAACACACACACAATCCTTTAATTAAACTCTGCTGAATAGGTTACAAATCTAGAGCCGCTTTTCTTATCACAACTCCGTGACATAATTGCCCCATCTGCTGCTGCCTTTGTTACAGTGGGTGTGTAAACTACATCAGTAAGTGAGCTGAAAAATTAGGATGAATCACATCAACTTGTAATCTTCAGGTCCGAGGTGCCTTTAAATATAACCTGCTAATGGCTTGGGAAGAAATATTACCATCCTCTCGTCATAACCATTAGTTACATTTTGTTCCTCTGATAGTATTACCAGAGAAAGACTGTTTGACCTTGTCACCTGCTCTTAAAAAGGGCATCTGAAAGAAAATGGGCCTCTGACATCTGCTGTTGAATTACATAGCATTGCTATTCAAGTGAAAGGGAAAGTGGTCTCAGACTTTCGGATGCAAAAAGCAAACACTTCATTACTGAAGCAGACATGGAGAGCCATTAATAAAAACATTTCCACAAAGGTTAATCGCTGAAAGTGTGTGTGTGTGTGTGTGTGTGTGTGTGTGTGTGTGTGTGATTGTGGTTTAGCTGATGAGTCACACAAATAACAAAGCAACTGAGGGACCTCAACATAATAATGCATATCAGTCTGAAAGATGGAAGAGGGAGGTTAAAAGGAAGATAACTGAGGGATAAGTGCAAGCCTGAGAAAGTAGAAAGACAATAAATTACCTCTGGTTTCCATGGAAATTTCTTGTGGCGCTGGCTGAGGAACTTCCGGACGTGGGTATTGTCTCTGCCATTGGCCCCTCCTGTGATTGGCTCATCATCCTTAAAAAGAAAAACACAGAAATAAGGTCACACTTATTCCTCTTTAACTGCAGGGAAGAAACACTGATGAAAGGGAAAGACAAATGAATGGGGGTCTTAAATCTCAGTGGCTAAAGGCTAAAGTTATGCAGGCATGAATCCAAACATCCATCACTGAGGTAACCTGACTCTTCTCCATAAGATACATAATTGATATATGAGATAAAGTAGCATCATTAGCTAAAACCACAACCCTTTCTAGTTCACGGAGGCGCTAAGCAGCATGTACTGCTACACACAGCTGAGAATAACACAAACACACACACATGGCATGCATATGACGAAAGAGCAGGCGAAGGAAACAGGGTTATTTCCCCAGAAGGCTCCTATTAAGACCCTGTGGAATCTCTTCTTCACCATTCGCTCCTAATCCAGCGTTTGACTCGCCAAAAGCCCTAATCTCCAACATACTCTAACCGTCCACCCCGCCGGCCAATACCTCCTCTCTGGGGAGCCTGAACTCTCCCCCTGATCTGGGATTTAGCCCCATGCTCCGGCCAGAGCACCACAGGGCTCTTTCTCTGTGGTCTGCTAAGAGGCATGTTAATGCTGTGGTGTGACGGGCAGGACAGAGCAGAGGAGAGCGCAGGTTCTCAACCAGCTGTGAGGAGATAAAAGACTGCTAGGCTCCCAGAGGAGGAACCCAGTCACAGAGCTGTTAAATGAATAGCAAAGCATCCTCCATTTAGCAGGGATGTCAAGGAGAGACGTACCTCCGCCGAGACAAGCTGGAGAGCTTTTCAGCACCCCTGAAATGAGGGGCTTTTGTCGAGAAGGTGCCAGTGTTTGCGAAAGAATCAGGGGAAGAAAAAGACATTTTGTAGAGTGAAAGAGGCGAAGAGAAAGAGCTGTCGGACACCGAGCCTTTGATGACTTTTTTTTAACTTCCAAGCGAGAGCGATGAAGAGGGGCAAGGAAAGGTAATGATGAAGAAATATGACAACAGACTCCCCTCATGTCTGCCACGAGAAAAGCATAAAGTGCCTGTTGTTCGTGCGTACCCAAAGACTCAAAAACAGACTAGCTTTATCTGACACAAAAACACTCACAAGAAGATCCACTCAGTGAAGGACACAACATTCATATTGCATCAGCTGTTATCTCCCATGAAACAAAGACAGCAGAAGAATAAAAATATGAGACGGGGCTCAGCAGTCAGTAAAATATAAAGCTTAGACGAATCATGAATTGTTAAAGCACCGGGAAACTAGATTTCTACAGAGGAAAAAAATTCTAGAGACCTTATCTCGTAATTATGACTATCTCATAATTACAAAATCCAGATCTTGTGATTATCAATCATGGTCATTTTGAGAGGACAGAGGCATTATGACTGATTCAACTGTCTGTCCTATAGGCTCATCTGTGCCTAATATTAGTTGAATATCAATGTGAGTGTTTTTTCTTTTGTTTTTTTTTCAACAAAGCGTTTTCAAAAATGTCAAGTTAAACGTTAAAAGTCTTGTGCTATGTAAACTTTAACAAGAAACATAAAGTATAATATTGCCATGGATACAGTGACTTATACTGAGGGCTGTACCATGAGCTCTGCATTTTAGCCTGTATTTGTTTACATTTTGGAAAAATGAAGTGAGCTGGATTAGCTGAAGAAATGTGACAAGATGCCCTTTTTGCTATGCACCACTGGATGTACTATCAGTGAATGACTCTGACACTGAAGAAATTTTAAAAACCTGCTGATTCTTAAGCGAGTTCTGAAGTTCCGCTTCCTGTCTCATTGGTCTATTGCACATTATCTCATAATTATGAGATTGTTTTCTCATAATTATGAGATCCAAATCTCATAGACTAATTATGAGATCTTCACTCATAATTCAGTCAGGACCACTTTAGTCAAAGGAAAGGTTTTATCTTTTGCAGTAAGTTAAATTTGTCAGTATGGCTCTGGTCGGGGAATTCCCTGAACGCTCCATGTACACACCTGGAAAGCCTAAGGCAGGGTGAGCAGCAGCAAAGACCCTCCTAGGGTACAGAGCGGCATCAATGACAACAGACACAACAGTCAGAGGCAGCATGAAAATGAGGAGCTGGGGTGGAAGCGGGTAGCAAAGCAACCTGCAGAGGAAGCAGAAAGGGTAGGGATGCTACAGCAGCTTCAATAGAGAGCCCTGTATAAGATTTGGGAATCAGTAAATCATGTATACAGTATATACATAAATATAGCTGTCTTTTGGTAATGCAATGTGCTTCCATACATTTCAACACCTGCAGCAAAACATTTCTTGACACAATTGCTTACGTGATGCGGCATCTTAAATGTTTTGTCTGATATGTATTTTATAGCGATTACCTTTCATTAGTACCACATTATATATAAAACTATATGTGCTGTTTTATATTGCTGGTTCTTTAGTAAAAGCCAATATTTTCTTCTAAACTTCAGATCCAGAACTTTGTCAGTGCAGTGAAACTATTTAACAGACTCACATTTAAGTATCAAGAGTTTACACATTACTTCATTTTTTGATCTATTTCTAGAACATCTAGAAGTTACGTTTGTACATAATGATCTAAAATGGGGCAAAACATCTTCTGCAATCCATCCTGTTTTCACATTCCAATCCTTACATCTCTGTTTCCTCATTAACATTTTGCACCACTGAGTGCTTCATTATGTTCAAGCTGTTGATTTTCTTGGTTTCTTTCAAACCTCTTTGTTGCCACTGTTTCTATCACTCCTAGTAATATTTAGACCTTGAAATGTCATTGCTGTGCTCACAGTGCACAAAACCAAGAGCCAAGAGCTTTTTGTTACTGCCTGTGACAAGCAGTTACTTTACGACTAATCAGCTTTCTCTATTAGAACAGGTGCAATGACTGTTTGAATGAAGATGAAAAATAATCCATGTAGCTAAAGGACTTTGTGATCTGTGGTTACTGATTGTAATTTAAAGAGGCAGTGTTTTAGAAATAATTTGTTGTCAACCGTAAAAGTCCAAACTCTAAATCACTGCTCGAGTTTGGACTGTAATTCACACGGACACCACTTTCCTACACTTTCCTAAAGCGCTGCCTCAGCTCGATCCAACTCAAAGTCTGCTTATCGATGCAATACTAAAAGGTACACTTAAACTCATTGAACCTGAGGTTGCACTACATCCTTCATCAGCTGTATCTCTTTTTCTTCCACATTGTGTATTGACTTTACACTTCAGCAAGATGTTGTCATTACTTACAGCCTATTACGAATACTTGTAACATTTGCACAAGTCATTATTCCAGAGTTATAATCTCTAATTTATAAGCAGATTTTATAAGTTTTTCAAGATTGCGTTATCATGTTTCACTGATAATTAAAGTTGATGCTAAGGGGCCTGTCAAATGGCCTTATGTATTAAACATAGCATCAAGGCAAACCACGGAATATCAATCAGACTGATGAGTATGCAGTAATGCAGCGTTTCCACTACAAACATTTTTCAAGGTGGCCCGCAGCTGCAGGATTATTGCCGCCGCTGCTTCAGAATCTTATGAAATATCAATAAGTTGCAATTGATCGACATTGCAAAGGGCTTTCAATTTGAAGCGAAGTATACAGTAAGTGGACACGTCCGTGCATCTATGCATGCACAGTAGGCCTGCCCCCCGTTGCTGAAACAAATCCTAGAGGAAACAGTGGACTGTCTATCTATCATGTGTTTACACTGCTATTTGCTTTGACTTTCACTCAAACAGAATGACAAATGGCCTGTAAGAATGTGGGCATTTGACTGCTATGGGAGCAATGCATCAGAGACAGAAAGAGTGTGGGATAGTAGCAATTAATTACAAGCCAAACCAAGTTGTTTCATGTATGAACACTCATGGCAGAGCTGCTAACCCTGAAAGGATTGATTGATAGGTGAGCTTGTCTGATCAGTGAGCTCCTGTCACTTATATTCATCCATCCCAGCAGTCAAAACACCTTGTTGTACTAGGTGCTTGCCCCCCAGTTGTTTCCTTCCAGACTCCCCACGTCCATAAAGCACAATTCAAATGATGACCTTGCTGATCCTAGCCCAGGGAAACAGCTGGAGCCAGTGTCCTAGAATACCAATGAGCTTAATTAATCTCCCTTATTAAATACAAACAAGCAGCAGTCTGCAGGAAAGGGTGTGTGTGAGAGAGAGAGAGCGAGAGCGAGAGCAAGAGAGAGAGAGAGAGAGAGAGAGAGAGTGAGAGAGAGAGGGGGAGTGAGAGAGAGTGCGAGGGAGTGTGAGAGCAGAGCTCGTTCCACAAATCTCTTCACCCACCCACCATGATAACCCCTGTGAATGAGCTCAGCTCAGACGGCTCCCAGAAGTCCACAAATCAAAGTTTCATTTCCAGCGACCTGTAATATGAAAGTTAATAACTAGAGCGGAATAATTACATTATTCTCAATTTTTCATTCATGTTAACCACCACCGAGATATACAGTATGTTAATTAGTCCCACCATAATAATAATATATAATACATAATATATTCCCCATTTTTCAACCTATGGGAGCACTGAATCAACAGGGGCTCCTGGTCACTGGATGTTCACTGCTCTTATTAATTTGTGTAGCTGGAGGCAAAGATACCTGGATGACAATTACTGTCGTAATGACTAATCACAACCATCCATCACCAGAAAGGAAAGCTGTGATGTTTCCCTCAACTGTGATGGTGACGTTTCTGAATCACAGTTTGGATTTGATATTGCAGACAGATATTCAGAAACATCATATTGTGTATCAGACAGTCCTGGTTAGGAATGTGATACCATGGACCAGACATTTCCATCCTATGTGACAAGATGGCACCGGTTGTGAGGCGTAACCTGAGAAAAATAGCAAAATAGGAGAGATGGGTGAAATGAAGGGAAAAGACAGAGAAGAGAAAGAGAGAATAAAGACATAAAAAGCAGCATAACACAAGGGAGACGAACAGGGACAAATACAAAAGAGAGAAAAAGTGACCGATGGAGCAATAAAGAGAAAAAAGAGTGACTGAGAGAAGCCCTTTGAAAGGTTCTGCACAGTCGCTGTGCCAGTCTACTCCTCAGAAATCCCTCTGGCACAGAGAAAGTCTGAAACGACTGCAGACTGCCAGAATCTTTTTCCCACCTCTCTTTAGTGAACAGACCAAACAGACCAGGTTCTGCTTGGTTTCAGAGCAGTACCACAGAGCTCTGTGAAGTATTACACACTCACCCGCACTGTGGCTCTGTATGTGAAGCGACTGCAACTGAAAAGATGGATTCTCAGTTCATAATTCTCAGGATACACTGGATACCATAGGATACACTTTTTCTCTATGCAACAGTTGTAGGGGGGAAAAAAAACATCCTCATCAGATCCTACTTTAAAACTGTACTGTTTTGTGAAACACGTACAAGCATACATGCTTAATTCAGTGCAAAGAAAAGCCAAAGCGAGTTCTCATGGCCACAGCGAGGCTTTCCATTAATACTTCCAGAGAATTATATCAACTATTACACATTATGAAAAATCCTGCAATAGTAACAACACATAGTACGTGTTTCCTCATCTTACCCAAGGTTAACTTCACAGTTTTCTTCCCGAAAATGAGGAAAAAATAAATAAATGTAAGTCTAATTCAAAAAAGAAGACAGAGGTGAGTGCACTGGGCTTATTCTTGCTATTCTGGTGCTTTGGTATCTATAGTTTGACTCAGGAACCTTGACTGAGGAGTCATCCAAGCACTGAAGCATTTTACTGAAAAGACGAAGATGACGGCGCGTTTCGCATGTTGGTGTCGAAAGGTCTTTTAGTGACAAAGAAAAGCACTGCGGGGTTCAAACAGGAAACCTATGATTTTCAAAACGTTCTGCAGATTGCCGAGGGAAGGGAGTCGGATAAAGACAGAGATTATGTGGCTCTTTTCTTTTTTATTTCTCTAGGTCCGACCTTGGAGGAACAATTATGGCATCTCAACACCGGGAGGCAGAAAATAACTTCATTACCCTCACAAGAGCCTTGTGGGGATTCAAAAGCATGTTTATTCAAGTCCTTGGATGCTTTCATGGGGAAAAGAGCACAACAAAGCTCATGGTGATTATTAGAAATGTCTTCAAATGTGGCCCAAATGCATCTGGTTCTACACTACCCATTAAGCACGCTCCATGGCAACACAGCAAACCAGTATGAAACAGTGTTCCTACATGACATACATGATAAAATTCACGCGTGTGTATACTTGTGCTGTGCCGTCACTTTCATCACTCTAGCATTATTTTGTGTTTGAAAGTATATCTTGTTGTCAGAGGCTTCAGAGGAGAGACAGAGGTGTGAAGAATGAGTCAGTCATTGGCCTTTGATCTGCACACAAATGAAGATCGCTCATGAGTAGTTATTGTTCTCCGTAACAAAAGATCAGTAGACTGCTTTTATTGTTGTATTTAATAAGATATTTAAAAATACAGCAAGTTAACACAGCCGGAAACAAGGCTGCCTTCAGTTGAATTCTGTGTACTTACTCAGTAGGTAAATTGAGCAATTAGCGCCTGCAAAGCTGTTCATTTTCTATAATAGGAGATCGTTTAGGAAATTTTGCAATGGAACCCATTGTTTTTGGAAAGCTGGGAAAGCTGCCTGACGAACGCTGGCCCCTTTGATATATGTCTAACACTGGCACATCAGCAAACACTGCTGGAAACTGAAACGTAATGTTTGCCTGTAGACTGCCATATGTTGATGTGGCTGCTGCAGCTGCTGGCTAATGAATACGATTGTCCTGGGAACCACCTCAGTGATCCTGGATCAGCACTCGTGAGCGCCGAGCAAGTGGCTGAATAAATCTGCACCCTGATCTCACAATCAGCCGTTCTAGTCTATTTCAGTAAGAATGCAGCTTTGGGAGCCCCAATACTTTTACAACCAAATCCCTATCCCTTTTAACAAAATGGCTGGCATTGCTGAATAGAAATCAGCCCAAGTGCATTCAGTTAAACTATTGCAGAACAAATCCCAGCCAAGAGCAACTATTTTTGTCTCGCTGCTTGCATTATTCATGTAAGAAATTACATGCCGGTCAATGGAACAACAGTAGAAGGGCTGAGTGAGGAAGAGAGGGAGAAAAATGGAACATAAATAAGGGACGGCTGCAGTCGATAATAGGAGTGATAGAGTCAGTGGCTCCAATTCATTGGTTGGAAGATTAATGGTGCAGAGATGAGTACGGCAGGGAGACAATAAGACACAAAGGAGGAGAAGGGGGGGGGGGGGTATGAACGGATGGTGAGAAGAAAAACTGCAGACAGTTGAGAAAGAAAAAGGAGAGAATGACCAATTATTATCCAGCATGGGTACTTATAGAGCACTGATTTTAATGTGATGATGTCCTAAGTGCATATAGGCCTGCTGGGATTGTACGTGTGTACCCATCCGTTCATAACAACAATTACATGTAGCATATATCGAGATATACGTGCATCACAGAGTGTGTAATTTATCGATTTAGGTCTGGGACAAGGTAGCAGGGCTTCTGTCACGCTTCAGTCCACATCAGTACAGCAGGCATGTAAGGACAAAGGCTGTGAGGAGGAGTGCAGTCTCTCTGGGGATCAATGGTGGTCTGAATAGCCTGGTCTCTGTTTGCACTCATGTGCAATCATTTATGGCCCACTCATTAAAAATTAAAGCGTATTTGTTATCTAAATATATTTTACAGGAAGAACATGCAAAGTAGACCTACAGGTAAACAAACAAAAAAAAAGGCTGCAGCAATGCTACAAAAAAGTATTTGGCTCACCCACTAAGGACAGGATTTGGTGTTAGGCTGAGAGGTGGAGAGAGAGAGCACGAAAAGCTTAAACCCTCTGTTTGATAGCTTGTAATCTTTGCACTGTAATTAAAACGGTCTGAGAGGTGCTTCAGTGCAGCCTGAGGAAAAATACTCAGTTGAAAGACAGCTAAAGGTGCCTTTAATCATTATACATCCAATGTTTGTAGAGCTTGAACAAGATAGGGGTCAGAGAAGTAGAAAGGTGACATGGTTGGAGGAGAGCTGAGAACAGATGCAGACAGTTAAGACAGAGATCCAGCATCTGAACAGGACTCCAGCCTCATGCCGTGCTCTCCCTTTGCTGAAAGACTGCTGCATTTTTTTCAACTGTCTGAGCAACATAATGTATTATTCTGTACCTGTTCTATCACAGTAAGTTTTGGAGGAAAAAGGGGAATGAAGAACAGAGGTTTATCATTTGTATTAGGCCTGGGTTTTCTGTCCAGGCTGATAACTACAGATGGGGTGCGACATGGGGCAGCTGGTAAACAGAACAGGCAAACAGTCAACTGCCAATCATCCTCGACCTGCTTGGCGCTCAGTGACCTAATCAACACCGAGCCCGCTGCAGAGAAACCGAGGCGAGTCTGAGACAGAGATGGACACGGACACACAGACTGACAGACAGATTGACCATGCTCTGAGGAGACAAGTATGTTCACAGTGACTGTGAATTATCTTGTGTGTGACATTTTTTCCTTAACTCTGTTTCTCATCCCTAAACAGACATAGAAAACAAGTATATGGGCAAATAAATGTGTTTTTTTCCCCCCTAACTGTTCAACAACAAAAAAAAATCCTATCAGCACTGGCCACAACGTGCTCAGAGTACAGCCACATATGAAAAAGCACCTGGCAGAGCAGAGCCCTTCAAAGATTTAAAAAGGCTTAACTTCTTCACAAAAGTGTTTTCCTCCAACACCAACAAAGATGGAGAGAAACAATAAAGCAACCATATAATATTTGCTCTTGTCAGTAAATGTAGCCGACTAAATTAGAGCAGTATGCAGCCATAAGCGCAACAACATTATACGCGAGGGCCTGTGTGTCACATCAGGCAAATTTTAGGAACATCTGGTAAGTGTTTTGCTTGTTTCGCACTTTCCTCTTGTTTGCTAATCAATGCTAATTAGCGAGCTAACCAGCAGATTTGGATGGAAAGAAGCAGAGGCTAATCTGAATGTGTCTGTTTATAAGGATTAACTGTGTAAACCACATAGAAAATAATAGCTTCAGCAAATTTGTCACTTGTGCCACACATTATTTTGTATAGTTGTTGTTGTGTGTGTGTGTGTGTGTGTGTGTGTGTGTTTAAAATTAAAGGACTGTTCTGCATTCTTTCTGCAGGTGTTAAAATTGCACATCAAGTCTAAACTGCTGGTATTCCTTTTTTTCTTTTCCACTAGGTGATGCAGACAATAATCAAAAAGGTAAAAAGCCAATTTCCTGAGGTGCTGTGATGACTCAAATCACACTGAAGGTACTTTTCTGACTACATTGCTTTCTCAATGTGTGCATCCAGCTGTGTCTTTGTCGCACTCGTCACCCAGAACCTCAGCAAATCTGGTACTTCTGGACATCAAAGCATATATGTAAGATACTAAGCGAATCCCTCCTCCCACTCCACACTGAATTGCTCGTCTGATGTAAAACCAAGGATGTAACAAGAGGTAACTCTTATCCATGCACACACACTTAGCTCTACATCATATATCTCATTAGTTAGTTACATTAAAATGAAGTGAATTATGAATGAAAGAGGGGCGCGTGTCAAGTTTAAGAACAGGAGATACAAGGAAATGTTGAGCCCTACACCTGGAAGTGACCCCTTCATGACCTCAGCCACAGTCAATAATGAATAGCAATTCACATGCGCACTAACCCACTCCCATCCCACAGCCCACATCCACATCCACACACTTTCACGCTGATCTGTGTAGACTGAACAAGGCATTTGAGAATACTTGTATACACTGCCAACAACAACGATAATGACTGACTTAAGTATACAACCGCACTCCCAAGTAAATGCGCACTGGTGGCTGTGTCGGTGCCTGTGCTCGCACGTATACATGTGTTCAGTACACACAGGCACACACAGTTATACACTTCATAATGATAAAAACTGGGCTCAGGAGAAGGTTGTTGCCAAAAGCAAGGTGGTAGAAGGTGGTCGTGTCTGCATTATCTGTGATGATAAGTTAAGAGAACACAGAAAGGGGACCCCGACTGCTATTACGAAGATTGTGCAGAGATTAGCTATGCCCGCAATCAATACTTGAATCTTCTTATCTTACCCCTGCTGAATAAATACACTGATAGCAAAACTCATACAGGAGGCCTTCGTGTCTCTTTCTTGCTCTGAATATGTTAAGAGCATTGATAAGGGATAACACACAGCAAGTCAGCCATTATCACAAAATAAGCCCAAAAAGAGTGGCTCACCAGTCTCCCACTAAGATAATATGCTAAATATAGTTTATTACAAGAAGAAAGACTTACTGAATAAATGTTTATTTCATATTTATTAGAAATTAAAGTAATTTTGTTTGTAAAGAAGAAAAAGGTCACATATAAACGTGTGCAGCTGAGGAAAAAACACTGTAACCTCTCTGTTTAAACAGGGACTTTTTTTTACAAGAGAAACAGCTGTAACCAGCAACACTAACAATGACTCCATGTCATTTAGATGTCCCAGTAAACCAGGCCATGCCAGCATACACAATTACCAGTGCCCGTCACTGGCACACCGGCATCTAAGTAGAATGGAGCTATTAGTTACACCAGTATTTGACAAAGTCAAAATGTCTGCGGTGAGGAAGGTCCAGAGGCGAGCGGTGCGGTTCTGTTATCAGGCTGGAGCACGAGGGGGGGGGAAGCGACAGGCGCTGTGCAGCAGTTTCTGCTGTTGTCAATTGACAATTACAGCTCATGGCTATTTATCTCCCCTGCAGTGAGCGACAAGCCGACAATATGTTTTCTGGAGCAGGAAAAGAAGACATTCTCAGAGTATTAGTTGGAGTCGGTGTTCACTTTATGTCTTCCCAAGCTCTATCTTACCCTTTATGTGTATTTTGTTTAGTAGATCAACCCCAGTACCCAGCCCTCGACTCTTAATGTAAAGCAAATCAAGGGCTGTTTGTTCTGCCCTGATGGTGCTGACCATGAAGTGCAACGTGCCCAGTTTCAGTGTTGATGCATTTCACTGCCAATGTCACATTTTTTTTGTCACTTTTCTACAGTCAGCAGTCAAATTAAAGGCATAAAACACTCCCCAAGATACATAAAAAACAAAACAAAATCAAGGGCAGTTTTTACTGCAAAATGGTTTTATAAAGCTTTGAAAAACAAGAATAATTTGTGAAATATGAAGTGTGTATTAAAAAAAAAGCTGTGTAATCATAAATGCAGCCATGTGTTTAAGTGCACGCCACTACACGAGCCGTTACATCCAGAACTTACAGCTAACAAGACATATTGACTGTGTAATGTGTGCTGAAGCACATTTCGCATGCAGTATGTGTGATATGTAGGTTCCTTACTGCCTGCCCGGTTTCGCCAACTGACATTTCTGCTGACCAGCACTCCCAAGCTCTCTGTCCTGCTTTAGTATTTCCCTCCATCCATCCTTCTAGCATGGGCAATATTCCAGCTTTTTCCTTCTTCCTCTTAAAAACACTGTTAATTTATTGTGATCTAACTTTTTCTCAGAGTCCACAGAGAGAAAAATGAAAACTTTATACAAAATCACCCCAACCCTGAATAGATGTATGAAAGACCACTTATTATGTAAGCTCTTAAAGTGCACTTAGGAATGTTTGCCAAGCAGTCTATTTCAAGTCTCCTTAAAGACCTTGTTCAACTCAAAAACTAACTAGGATTAATGGTAGCAGGGTAAGAAACGATCCATCAGAACAAATCCTATCCTCAGCTTTTCCATCCAGGCTAATGACTGATAAAAAAATATTCTGGAGCAAAAGAAAAACAGAGACCTAAGGGGAAAAAGCTTGATACCTGAAGCATGACAGTAAAAGTTCCAATTTAGGGAGCTAGAAAAAAAACACAAAAGCTATCATGAAAATATGCATAAAGGTTTAAAAAAGGCTTTCACTTTTTTTTTTTTTTTTGACTTTGCTTTGTTGTGGTACTTTTAATTTGGAAGTCTAGCCAGTGGGAGACAGGAGATGATGAGAAAAGCTTGTGGCCACACCGGACACAGTTCTACCTCACTTAAATAAACACAGTGATGTGTCACCAGAGCCTGTGGCACCAGGGGATGACTTTTTTTTCCATTTTTACCTTTTCATCCCTTCCCTGCCCTTTTCTTATTGCCTCCTTTAACATTTCCTATTCAGGCCAAGTCTTTCATCTCAGAGGAAGCCCTGTAGCTCTGCATCCATGCATGGATTTCACGCATCTACATGCAGTATGTGTGTGTTTTAAATGACCGGCATGTTTGACCATAATGACGTTTGCATTTTTGAAACACCTGCTTTTGCTCCTGGAGCCTCTCTCGCTCCTCAGTCTTGTCAGCGCAACTCAAACAGACATGAGCAGCTTTGGGGAGGAGGAGGCGTCCGATTAATAAACTGTGTCAAAATGAATGTCTCTGCAGCTCTCCACTCCACAGCACACTTCATCAACTGCGCACCTGTTCTCGCAGCCACCTGTTGGTCTGGACTCTGCTGTCAAAAAACTCACTTGCACTTTTTCCTCACTTCCCCTCTCTCGCCTCTGTGTGGCTCCATGTTGCACAGTCATCTGCAAGCATCCCTCATTCCCTTTGTCACCAAGACAAGACAGACAAGAAGTGATTAAAACTGCCCCTGCTGCTTTGTGTTAAACATCCCACCGTCAGCTCACTATACAGCCTCGGAGCCGCTTCGCAGCGACGCGCTGCCTCCATTTGGCCCAACAGGTCTTTCACATCGCCACTCACACTGCAAACGACTGAACTGAGGTCACATTTATGCAATTTTATTCAGGAAATTATAACCTGGCAGAGAAAACTTACTGTTTTCTCTTTTATATACATTTTTGCAGCAGCAGCAGCAGCAACAGACTTTTTTTTTTGTCTTCTCTCAGTTACAGCTTCAAAGTGGAGAATTATTTGGGCTGAGCCCTAAAAACAAAATTCCTACCCTAACAAGAATGAAAATGTCAGAATAGTTTCTGGCACAACACTAACAGTAAGAATATTGTGAAACCTTTCTAATGGCATAAATGGTATTTATAATAATGACAGTCTGGTTGGTCCAGACAATGGATGTCTGCTGTCGTGTATTTCATCTTCAACTGTCAGGTTTCATAGGAGAGCCTGTGTTGTGTGAAACATGCCTTTTCTACATATCTCCAAAAAACAAAACAAAAACCAAAACAAAAAAAATACTGTTCACCGATATAAATGGCTCCTTTTATCACCTGTGCACTATTTTGACACTTGGATTGCTTTCTCTGCCTCACTTTCACATTTCATCATTCTGCCTCTAACCTCTGTGTCATCAGCTCTATTTTAGCAGCCACACAGCAAACTCACTACCAACTTGGTGGCATGGGTATTCAACGGTGTCTGCGCATGTTAGTGGAGATGGATGGTAGCAAGTAAAGAACAATGAATCTTCATCATAGTCCGTCACTGTTTCTCTCTCCTCGCCCATACACTCACACACACGCACACACACACACACATTCCCAAGCTGCTCCTTTGTCTTCAGGCTTTGTTTGTGTATCTGCTCGCTCAAACCCTTCAACCGTCCTTACTTCAGTTTTCTGTCCATTCATCCATCCATCCATCCATCCATCCACCTGACCATCCATCCACTCTCTGGACACCTGGAGGGCGGTGGAAAGGTAATTTATAGCTCCATTCCAGGACACTGAGACCTCGCCCATTTACAGCACACCCACATTGTTCTGCAGCCTCTGTCCCTGTGAAGCAGGCGCGTGGGTCTTAATTTCATCTACCTGCAGGTGTCTTGTTAGATCACAGATGACATGTACTGTACCATCATATACCTGTGATACTATATAAAGACTCCTCAGGACACCCACGTACAGTGTGACACTGCTCACTACAGCAGTACTCCACATAAAGACTGTGATGCATTCTAGTGGTATACTATATGTTTAATATTATTACTTTCTTTTATAAGTCCTTAACTTACTGACACAAATTCCTAGAAAATAAATTAAAAAATCAGTGCATCTTGAACTTTTATTGCATTGTTACAGAGTTTCTCGTGCTGGAGGAGGACAATAATTGGCCGTGACACAGTGGTTACTCAAGGTCAACTCTTTTAATCTCACTCTGTGTGTCTGTTTTATAAACGCTTCTTTTTTTTGACTCTCTCCAGCCCGTCTACAT
Source organism: Seriola lalandi dorsalis (assembly GCF_002814215.2). Classification (NCBI taxonomy): domain Eukaryota; kingdom Metazoa; phylum Chordata; class Actinopteri; order Carangiformes; family Carangidae; genus Seriola; species Seriola lalandi. The sequence continues at coordinate 1,630,631 of NW_019525106.1, read as the reverse complement.
CCAATAGTCTGTCTGATTCTCTCTTTTGTTCTGCCTACACACAGCTGTACAAGGCTGGAAATAAAAGATCATTAAACATGTATATTATCCAGTCCTTCTTTTATGGCAGTAGGTATACTACAAATTCAAACAAACTCGGTACAACTTAACTGCAGAAACATTAGTTTTTCTACATGAAAAAGCACAATACGAAATATTTTCTTTTTTTTTCCGTCCATTTTCACACACAATAGTCATGGACAATGGTCCAATCGGAGAACACTTGGTTGTTATGTGCAACAATCAGAGACTCCACATTGAAGCTTGTGAGATGGAAAAGATGGAGGACTTCCAATGGGCTGCTGTTTTAGTGCTTTTAACCGCACTGCATGTGTGCAATGTGGGACCCTTATCCTATCATAGATGCTTGGCTTGCACACTGGTAGTCTTTGCTAGCAGTTTGACAACTTTCATTTTATCCATTTAACCACTTTTTTATGCAAATAACAGATAACCCTCCACATAAATCTCTTCGGTAAACCAAGAGAACTTGTAGTAGCATTAATAACCCCAACATAAAATCTTTTGAATCCTTTTGACCCTGAGGGAGACTTGCTGCATACAAAAAGCTACAAGCACTGGCCACTGTTGGGTTGTATGCACACTCTTGCGAGCGTGAGGTGAGTGAGGTGAAAAAAACGATCAATATTGCAATACATCATAGCCTGGCCTCTTCCTACTGACACACACTGGCAGCTCCACATTCCTACACGCTCAGCAGAGATGCTGCTTCTGCCACCTGAAGCCAGGACAGGTAAAGAGGCGTTCCAAATACAGACAGAACCAAAACTGCACTCCTCAAAGCAACTTCCCAGATTCTGGTAAGTGCAGCTGAGAGTAGAAAAAAACAACAAAAAAAAAACAGATGTGAGTTAATGGAGACATGTCAAGCCCCACAGGCTGTGGCTATATTTCGGAGAATTTAAATACTTAAGGGAGAACTTTTTAACAATTGCCATATTTTCAGCCATCTGGGGAAGATTTGTAGATTCTGTTCTGTGTGGATTTAACCAGCTGGAGATGTTTTTGAAAGTGTTACTGGTCTTTGTCATCTCTACGTCGAAATATCAAGACAAACTGGTTAGTTAGTTTTCATCTTTAAAGCGGTTGCTTGCAGGTTGATTGCTCTGATCTTGTGGAGTTGTCAGTGAGCAGAGTATTTTAAGATTAAGAAAAGACGCTAACCACAACAGTTACTGATAAAATACAGGTACCTGACGCATCCTTAATGTATATTTTTAATGTGATCGTAATAACATTGAGATTGACCTTGGGAAATGTTCGTCAAAGTGCAATTCCCTGTTAATTAAATTCAGCAAACCTTTACTTCACATACAGCGGCAGGAGAAGTGATTTTGGATTTTCAATTGACAAGCACATTCCAGAGACAAAGAGACACTCACTCAAACTACATCATCGATTCGCAGGTTGCAATTAACATAGTGTTGCTACTGTCCGATCAGGCACAAATTGAAAAAGCCAATAAAAATTGGTTTTCTCCCGCCAGCTGCCATCTCACAAGACTCTGAAAATGGCCACTCTGGATCCATGCATGCCTCCCAGCCAGCGGCATTGACTCGTGTGTCAATATACCTGCAACCCTTTACTAGTTCAAGTGAGAAAAAATCAAGACAGCGGGTTGTTTAATGACAGAATAAATCCAGGAGGACGCTTAAAGGAATTGATATCCTGACAATAATAACAGAGCCAAACAAAGCACCTCAGCAGCTTGCTCTGTCTGCCCCTGTAGCTGGATTAATAGACTACTTGGTCTGCCTGTTTAGGCCATTACCCCAGGATCAGATAAATGAAGAATAATAACCTTCTTTCCATTATCTCAGCTGTTTCATAGTCATGGTCAGTGTTTAATCTTAAATCCATTTTTTTTTCTCCCTTGAAGTGCTGTTATGACATGCAAGTTGTCACAGCAGCACATAATGTGTAAGATCATATCTGTGCGGCATGATTGGAGAAGCTGGTAAATGAGGCCTGTGTCATTTACTACTCACAAAGACTTTTAAAGGTCAAACCCAAACTGTGGTTTCTATGGTAATCATAGCGGTGAGGTCTGTAATTGTCAAGAGCAGCAGGTTGCATTGACTAAAATATTATGGCATTATAATTATATCATTACGCGAGTATTATAATAGAACAGTGTAAAATTGAATTTTAATGTAAATGCTACATACTACTTTTCTCAAACCTATTTAATGTGTTGAGACGAGGAGGAGGAGGGTGAGTGAGGAAGAGTGGGTGAGGTTTTCGAGACACTAATGGAGGAGCTGATATAAGAGGGGTGAGGAGGAGGAGGAGGAGGAGGAATGATGAGCTCTAAGAGGAGGAGAAAGGATGACTGCGCTTCTTTACATTACTACAGACTCTATACAGATATAAAGATTTCCCTGTTAAGATCCCTGGTTTACTGTTACATCTCTTCTCACTCAGGACACTGAATACCTTTTAGCTGGGCTCGATACTAATATATTATTTTTTTCTGAATGAGAAAATAAAATGACTACATTGAAATGAGTGAAAAATGTAATTATATGCAAACAGCATTGTAAAACACCTTTTAACCATCCCAATTTAGCATTAATAAGCAACATATACACAATTAATAAACATCGAAACACTGTAAAATACTAAAACTGTTGTATTCGTATCAAGTTCAAAACATCGTATAACAATATCAACTGGACATTTTCCTATTTTATTATATTTACGAATGAAATATTTATCAATTTACTCTCCATGACAGCTGAGCAAACTCCATCCACTGATGTACACCATAAGATGTGGGTGAAAGCTCAAGAGGAAACCTAGTAGGTGGCCTTTGAGTGGCCTTGAACTCTTTTGTCAAATTACCATTACCAAGGTCAAGAATTTAAACTTCAACTTTAGTTTTGAACACTTGATGCTTGATATGTATATGTGCATAAAAAGTTAATGAAGGTTTTATTACACAGCGTAAGGATTTGTTCATATGTGTAATCAAATATCATTAAATATGATTACAGCTATTACACTTCATCAACCAAACATTTGGGTGAGGAGAAGAGGAGGGCGAGGAGAAGCACTGCTTATAAATGCTTAACGGCTGAATTTAGCTAAAGTGTCACCATGTAAACTACGCGCAAACAAAAGCTGCTCTTCCCTCTTTAGTAAGGGTGAGGAGGTGAAGACTGGCAGAAGTAAAGGAGGCAGAAGTTACAGAGAAGTGATGACAAGGCAAATAAAAGAGCTGGAAGAGAACAAGGTGGGTGACCATGGGTGGTGAGACAGGAAAAGATCCTGAGGAGATCAATCAGTAGGCTCCAAGTGTCTGGCCTCTGCCGAGACAGCGTGGGGACGACAGAGATCAATGACGAGTAAGGCCAACGGGCTGGTTCACCACTGGAGACAATATATTATAGACTGTAAACACACACTCCAGCCCAATGAAGGGGAGAAGGGAGAAGAGGAATAGGAAGGTTTGATACAAAGAGGTGAGGGAACGGAGGAACGAGAAACGATAAAAGAAAAATCCTGAAAGACTGAGACACAAATTGAAACAGTGCGACAACAGAGATTGACTTTTGACATTGAAAGTGTTCAGCTGGTTCTGTATGAAAGGTGAAGGTCCAGATTAAAACACTGTTGTAGCAGCGAGTTTCTACACCTACACAGGTGTAAAACTATCATCAGTGTTTTTATCAGCAGTTCATATTCAGTAGCTCTGTGCAACATGGAACATCACCGAGTTACATCCAGCACATATCTCCAGATACTGGTTAATGTTTGGAGGCCTCAGATGAAAGGGTGCAGACTAGGAGAGAAGAAGAAGAAGAAAAAGCGACACTTAAAAGCTGGCACCTATAGAAAACTCCCAAGAGAAAACGCTGGAGCAAAACATGAAATCACCTCCAACTCTTCAAAAGATATGGCACTCGCTCTAACTCTGGCAAACAGGGAATACTGATGAAAGCAGGAAATGTTCCCACGGGAATGCAAATGAATGTGCTCCTCCTCTTCCTTCGACCCACAGGAACACAACATGCCCACACCAAGAACACATCCATCCATCCATCCATCCATCCATCCATCCATCTACCCATGGCGCTATACTCAGCCAAGAATTCCCTTATCTGCCTCTCGTCAAGTAAATGCCTCAGCTGTAGGAGATTTGGCAAGAAAGATGAAGAGAGACAGAGGATGCTTACTTCTATTGTTCAGCAGTTTTCAGTATGGCTCTTATCCCTGCCTTGTTTCTATTGTTAAGCGGTTCTTTGAGAGTCTTTATGGAGCGGGAGAAAAATGGAGGTGTGCTCGGTTTTTGTTTTTCCTTTATCGAGTGGCAACAGGGACAGCACCTGCTTGTTTAAATCCGGCAGACACAGACTTTATACTGATGACTTCCACTGCTGGGCTATTTTCTATGATCCAGCCTCCTAAAAGCGCTAAAAACATTAAGCACTTGAGGAACTTTGTCTTGCAGGGGGTTGATGTGTTTTTCCCATGCAAGGCCTTTGACCACTGGCTCCTTCTGTTCTCAAGGATCGCGCTCCTCTTATCTAACATTCTCTATGAGTAGGTCTGCGTAGTTATGACGCAAGCACATTTCCAAGTATCTGTTTTAGAATTAGCATTGAATTATACATTTCCTTGACACAGAGGGATTATAAGCAGTTGTCATACCACAACCTTGGATCCATTTCCAACTCACTTTTGCTTGATTCATATAATAACAATATATTCACAAAGATGATATTTCCCCTCCCTAGCAGTTCAGTCTAAATGAAAGATATCTCATCAACAAACACAAGCCTTCTTCAAAGACTGTGCCTCTCATAGATGTGATTCATTCATTTTAATAACTCAAGTCTCATGATGTAGATATTTTTCACATAGTGCAAAAAGGTATTCAAATTAATTCAAATAACTGAATAGCACAGCCCTATTGCCAACCATGGCCAAAGTCTGATTTGCCAAACCAAATGTGGACATTTTACAGTTAGTCGATGAGATTTGTGGCCCTGAACTCATCGACTTCCCATGCCCACATCAACCGTCTACCTTGACCAGACTTGGCAGGCATTTATTATGCCAGTGTACTCGTGACATAAGGGGTGGAGGTGCGAAAGAGAAACAGAGAGATACGGTCCAGTGTCATGTCTTATGACCTAATGACCTTCACCCAGTGTGGCCCCAGCATGACTCTGAGCAGTAGGAGCAAACAGCCAGCCAGGAACAGCTTAGCACTGACCACTGCTGGAACAGTGCCAGCTGGTAGGAACCAGAGCGAGAGCATCAAAAGCTTCAATACACTGCCTAAAAGGATTGAGCATGATCCCGGTGTGTAATTCTTTTCCTCCCTATCTGGGATATGGAGGACGGAAATAAAGCTAAATGCTCTTAATGTTTAAGAAGGAAAAGAGATAATTTAGTTGGTGCGAGGACGTACGTATCGTACTCAGCTGTCCATTTTGAGAAATATTTCTACAGTGTGTCTGCACGGCTGTTTGTGTGCATGTTACAGTACACTGCAATGAGCACACCAAGCTGCTGGGCTTGAGAAACAGGCTTCCACTCTGTTGGCATCTGGTCGTAGGTAGCAGAGTATGAAGGCAGCGCAGACCTCAGTGCTGGAGCCCTGCCTGGGTGTTTATTGCAGGCCCATAGCTCGGATCTCCACCGTCTGTGAACCAGCACCAGGCTGACAAATGCCTAAGAGGTGATAGTGAGACTGGGTGAGAGCACTGAAGCACCCGGAGGAAAAACAATTCCGGACTGAACCCTCAAACAACCTCATATAACGGAGCTGTCAACACTCCTAAGCTTGAAAAATGACGGGGAAGGACTCACTATTTGTAGGATTACAGCTAGTTATCAGAGGCTGGTGGCTAAACCAAGCTGTTTGAAGTGAAATCATGTACATTCAAGGGAACATTAATTATCAAGGGGCTATGCGTTGCTGCATAAGGACCATTACTTAAAAAAAGACTACAGTAATGGAACGACATATGGAGAAAACTTAAATTTTAAAAATGACTTATTATGACTTGGCAGCATGCTGGAGCAGTTGTTTGCACTGTCGCCTCGCAGCAAGAAGGGTCTGGTTTCAAACCCCAGTTGAGGCGTTTGTCGCCACAGTCCAAAAACATGCACACTAGGTTAACTGGCGACTCTAAAGTACCCACAGGTGTGAATGAGAGTGTGAATGCTCGTTTATCTCTATATGCCATAGACTGGCGACCTGTACCCCGCCCTCGCTCAATGTCAGCTGGGATTGGCTCCAGCCCTCCCGCGGCCCTTATAAGGATTAGCGGTATAGATGGAGTGGACTTGGGTCTCATTTTTGAAGCTGTGGCCAACATTACCACTTTGTTTGGGGGTAAAAGTTAAGGTTAGCACAACTCAAACATCAGTAGTAATCTGTCGTTACACAGCAAAACCATGTGTGTGCACAACTATGGCAGGTATGTTTACACAGTTAAAGTTCTACCATGATGGATTTTTACAATGGACAGTTTGAATAATGATTTTACCAATCACCTATGTCTTCTCTTTCATAGACGTTTGCCTCACAGTACCTGATTTAAAACATGATCAACTGTTTCCTGCATCCTCAAGCGTAGCGTAGTTTAGCAAAGACTATTAACTCAGTGAGCACAATCTTCTTATCATTCGTTATTATTATTACCGTAGGAACACCAAAAAAAAATTGGATTTACCCTTTAATGCGTTGTACAGGCGAGTTTTGGAGAAACTCTGCAGACCTTAGGAATCTGAGGCCAGTCTATAGACAGCAATGGAAAACTCTCCTCCCGACAGTAACTCTGGTTAGTTTCTTGTTAAGATCCAAACAACTTCACTGTCACATTCGATTCATCTCAAGTATAACAATAGCTAACTGTGTCCACATGCCTTTTTCTGTACATCTTGGGTGCCCGAACTGCTCCAGATCAGAGTTTCAAAGCCGAAGTCTCAGTGTTACACAATCAGATCTCATCCATGCTTGAGAATTGTGTCACAACTACTACTTCATTGTCACCTCTGTTTGGGCTGTAGGCGATTATTGTGTGTTTGTCATTCATGTGTAGCAAACGTCACTGTGTAAGTTCCTCTCTCTTATCCTTCTGCTGTTCAAGCTGTCACAGGTTCATATTTTACAGCTTACTGCCTTGCTTTCTTAGAATCCACAATAATTGCTCTATTATCTTCCATTTAAACTGTCAACCTGTAGCAGTGCTTTGAGGGACTCTCTGGACCAAGTTGGCAGTGGAGTCCTTGATTAAGGACAAAAATTTCATCAAACTTTTTTTAGAAACAGAGAAAACAAAAAGTGCAAGCTCAGACATCCTGGGCTAGGGTGCTCAGGCTGATGTACCAAATGCCTCATGGGAGATCCATTTCCACTTGGCTGGCTGTGGATCCAATCAGCCAGCAGGAGAGAACTCTGTCAACCAAATGTCAGAGACGAGGCCACTGACTCACCACCTGGAGTCATCACCCTAAATCGCTCGCCGACTATCCTTTTTAAATCCGTGACAACACTGAGATGCTAAATAAATGTGATGGGTACCTGGAAAAATGAGTCATGTATCACTGATCTCCACGGTCAAGTCTAAATGTCAAATTGAGCAATGACGCTATGACGCTAATCCCTATGTTTGGGTCCATTTACAGATTACACGAAGCCTAATACCCAGCTAGTAGTCACAGCATTGTATCATGACAGCCAAGCCTGTGTTGTGCAGTTGAGTCTCGCTGATCAGCCATGTGTTTATTTACTAGTCACTCCATGCTCTCTGCTCCTCATCATTCTCAGGGAAGGCTCCCGGTGCCAGCTCCATCCCATCTCCCATAAACTATCAGCAAGGCCGGAGCGATGTGAGGCGGCCATATTTACAGCCCTGGAAGCAATTGGAGGTTAACAATGAGGCCTGGCTTCTACGGTTTATGAGCTGCTTCAAAATTGCCACAATGATTAAAATCTCCGTCAGGTGAAAGACAATGGTGCAGCCCTTTCTCTCAACCCTCCTGTGAAATATCTCCTCACATTTGCCCTCCTTCCCTCTCCCCTCCTCTCCTCTCCCCTCCTCGACCTCGTTTGCAGGCCTTTACCTTGGCTAACTGGGCTTTATTGTCCACTGTCTTATTAATGTCTCTGCACTGAGAATTGTTGGCCTTCTCTGTGTGTGTGTGTGTGTGTGTGTGTGTGTGTGTATGTGTGTGTGTGTGTGTTGGTCATTAACATAGGGTTTTTAAGATATCAGTCCATCATAGATTTATTAACCTGACACTTAAAGACATTTTTCATTGCCTGTGATTATGCAGAAAATAAACCACTACACTAGAACACTTTGAAAAGACTTTAAAAAGACTAAAGTCTGACACTCTCTCACATCTAAAGACAAGAGTTTTTAGTCACACTCTATAAGATTTTGTAAAGACCGGGGATCTTGCAGGGTCACTATTTGCAAGATTAGATTCCTTTCCATCACGCCTTTTGCTGTTTGAAATTCTACATCATCATCATCATTATTATTATCATTATTATTATTAAATAAAGTTAGTGACTCAACAATATTATTGTCATGATCTGCCCCTAAAATTGGTATTTATAATTCCCTGTTTTATTTCAAAATTTTTTCCTTGTGGTCCAATTGCCCTTGCCTCTCTTATGTATTCAATATCAACTGGGTTTGCTGCTTCCTGTTGGAGAAAGCGTCATTTAACTCTTTGAATGAGCCAAGACTAAAAAACTTACGATAGTATTAAACACATTTGAAATTGTGAAATGAGCTATATGTCTGTGACACGGCAGGTTCGCATTGCAGTATCTCTTAAAAACTGCACGGTCCGTAAAAAAGAAAAAAATTCTGAGTTCTTACAAGTTATGAAGAGAAGAGGCAAAAGGTGCAGTTATTTTCAGTCGTGGGGTGGGGGGGTCGCGGGAGAAGAAACAAACAGAGGAGAGCAGACAACTCCACGTCAAACAGCAGCTGGACACATGTTTTACTCAATACAGTCCGCATTGTTTGTGCATTGTTCATGCACTGTATTGATCAGCTGACAACCGTCATTACAGCAAGTCCCTTTACATCACAGACAGTTATTTTACAGAGCAGAGCCACAGCTCTGCTTTTTATTCCTGCTGCTATCATATGTATAAATCTGACCACACCAGCTGAAATGTATAATATAATAATACTGTATAATAATATCACAATTATATTGTTTTCACATTATCATACAGAATATATTGTACACTATATGAAAATACAGCATATATTGTGAAAACTAATCTTATTACCATACATTTATATATTGTTATTTTAAGGCCATGTATATATTTTTCTTCCTCAGTTTTCCTTCGCGTGTCTGTCTGAGCAACCCATCTACCCAACGTCAGCGACACAAGTGGTCCTTCGTTTATCTTTCAGTCAACGTTAATGATTTCCATTTTCATCCAATCTTCTCCTCTCCTCTGTCTCTTTTTGTCCTCCAGCCTTTTTGTTTCCTGTGGAGACCCCAACCCTCCTCTTTTTTGCCTTCATCGTTCATCCCTCTCATCCTGAACACGAGATGAAGGGGCGGACCCACAAAAGCAATCCCCGACAGACAGGAAAAGGAAGACGCAGAGCACAGAATCCACATCTCATCCATATTAACAAGACACACAGGAACATACACACACGTCCCCACATGCATGGTCATATGCAAGCACCGAATGGCATGAGAACAAAAGTGCTCCCTGTTTTATAAAACCTTAATGTCAGCCTGTCAGACAAAGTGGTAACCATTTAGAGGCTCCCCTGGAGGTGGCACACACACAAACACACAACTACACACACACACAAAAACACCTTGAGACAGTGTAAATCTATTGCCTGAAAAGCAGGTGGCCAGAGAGATTTTCCATGTCTTTCAAAAAAATAAAAACCACCCCAAGTCAGTCCCTGTAATTGCCAACCCCCCTCCCCCCGACACACTCCGTCAACTATTTAAGCTGCAATTTTAGTGATTTGCAGGCAAAGAAAGAAAGGTGCAGAGGCAAACATTTGCTGCTCAGTCACAGCCTTTCACTGAGGCTGGAGGAAATGTAATTACTTCCTCTACAGAAGATCCAGCTCCACATCTTCCCACCCCTCTTAACTCCTGATTTTCTTGCGTTTCCTTCAATCAACTACTGGCCTGTCTTTTGTCTGTCCTCTACATGTTTTTAATTTTTTTATTTTTCCTACTTCCATCAAATGTTGCCAGTTTAACACTCCCTGTGGTTCCTCTCTCCTGCTACCGCTTTCTGTATCCATTTGGCAACAAACAAGAGAGAAGCTGGACGTATTTACAAGGCTTTTATCAGAAGCCTTTACTCACACCAAGGATGCCACTCTCTCTCTGTCGCTTGCACTTGTGTTTGTGAGAGAAACAGAGAGATGAAAAGTGACTTTATTTGACAGACGACTGTCATTTAGAGACTCAACATGCGTGCAGGTCTTATAAAAGTCCTCGTTAAATCAATTTACGCAGTAAGCAATGTGTATGTATATCTATATATTTATACAGTGTGTAACTTATCTCAGGCTATCAGGCCTGGAAACACAGACTACAGCTTTGACCTTTGGCACTGACATTTTGCAAGTGAAGGAAAGCTCTCACTGGAGCAGCCTCACATTACGTCGCTTTGCATTTCCTCGAGATCTCGGTGCCGTATGAGCAGCCAAGTCTGGAGGTCTGCGAGACATAGTATACTACGTACACACACATGCACACTCAGGTCAAGAATTGCTGGAACAAAGAGAGCTAGTAAATGGGCATGTAAATTATAGATGGAGAGAGATGTGGCTATAGAGCCGAACAGAAAGATCTTAAGGGTGAGCTGTGTTGACATGCACACACACGCACACACATTTGAAAGGCTACAACGTAGTGCTTGTTACCAATAGAGCGGTGTTATAGACAACCATAAATGGATCCCAGTCTTATCCTCTCAAGATCATAAATCCAAATAAGCACCTCCTGTAGCGGGCCAATCCTATCTCCTATACTGTAATTGTGATGATTTACAGCGTGTTTACCATCCAAGTATGAGCACAGTTCATCTAAGTGATCATTATTTGATGCAATCCAAATCCATCACTCGTTGTTTAGGGAGCAAATGACAAAGCGAGGCCATTAAAATTCATAAAGAGCGTGCCATAAACTTTCTGACACATTTTCAGTGACTTCAGCAGAATGCTTACAGTGCAGCTGAATATTTGAGCTTCAGTGCACGAGACTGACTCATCCTGAGAGCCGCTTTTCATTTGACTGCTACAGAAGAGGAGTCCTAACGCTATCAGGCAGGTTTAGAGTTTAGAGGAGGGCCGTTCAGAAACACCCCTGCCGACTTCCCCTCATGACTCTTATCTCTTCAAGCACATTTCCTAAAGCCTTCGCTTAAATCGATTTTGAAGACGACTGCATTTTATAGAATGAGATGTATCGTCCTCTTTTCTTTGCTGTTCCCCCCGTGGCTATAGTCGACAGCCGCACAGCAATATCGTAACAATTTAGGTTTTAACTTTTAACTTCGTTTAAACTCCTGCAGCTACAGATTGTGTCTGGCCAAGTACATGTATGGTGTATTAGAGTGATGTTACACTCCCAATAACATTGTTACTACTGCACATGCAGATCAGAAATCAGTTGGACTGTGATATGATACAGGAAAATATAATCTCTCAGCACTATCAGGAACACCATACTAATACTGGGTAGGGTCCTCCAGTTGCTCTAAAACCGCCTCGGTCCTTCACGGCCGCAAGATGTCGGAAACTTCTGCTCCATGTTGACATGATTGAATCACATCATTTGTGCAAATTTGTCAGCTTGTTCACACTGCCAAACCAGTTTGAGAGACTTTTGCTTTGTGACACGGAGCATTATCCTGCTGTATGTAGCCGTTAAGAGGTGTTAAACTGTGGCCATAAAGGGATGCACATGGTCGACAACAACACTCAGATAGCCTGCGGCATTCAAAACAATGATTGATTGGTATTAAGGGGCCTAATGTGAGCCAAGAAAACATTCCCCAAACCATTACACCACCACCAGCCTGGACTGTCGACACAAGGCAGGTTCATGGATTCATGCTGTTGATGCCAAATTCTGACCCCGCCATCTGTGTGCCTCAGCAGAAATCCAGATTCATCACACCAGGCTACGTTTTTTTTCCAGTCTTCAACCTGACGTGAACCGTCTTTAACCTGACGTGAACCTCAGGGCCCAACGTGTTGTGCATTCTGAGATGCTCACCATCGCTGTAAAGAGTGGTTATCTGAGTTACCGTAGCCTTTCTGTCAGCTCCAACCAGTCTGGTCATTCTCCTCTGACCTCTGTTATTGTGGATGGTGTTCCCATCCATAGAACGGCTGCTCACTAGATGTTTTTTTGCACCATTCTGAGCGAACTCTACAGTCCACATCGAAGCAACTGAGATCACATTTCCTCCCATTCTGATGTTTGATGTGATACATTAACTGAAGCGCCTGACCTGTACCTGCAGGATTTCATGCACTGCACTGCTGCCACATGATTGGCTGACTGGATGACTGAATGAATAAGCAGGTGTGATAAAGGTGCTCAGTGAGTGTCTCCGGACCACAATCAGCATGGATATTTAAAATCGGGTCCCGGTCGGGTGCCACTTCCTGATTAAAGTAAAACAACATTTAGAATAAACTTGAATCTTACTTATTGTTAACTGTCTAATTCATCTGAATTCACTCCACATACAGCACCTTCGCAGGGACTTCCTTTATAGCTCTGGGTAATGATCCTATCTAGCAGGCAGAGACGTAAAAGCTTTTTTATTATCAAAATACCAATAACTAGACCTGATACAGCTCATTAATCTGTGTCCGTCCACAGCCCTCGCTCTTCAGTGGTTTTGGTCTCTTTCAACATCAAACATTCCGCACGGCCAAGCACGCAGTGAACATTTAATTGATGCGGATTGTTTGCCTTCGTGGCCTGATTATTCAGCACTTCAGGTAGTTGTACCAATAAACGAGTCTCAGGCAAGATACTACTTCAAGGTAGACAGTCTGTCAACATGAGTGGCAAGTACTGGGGTAGGGACCCCATCGAGTGAGGCTGAGGGAGGAGGGGCTGATAATAAATTGCCTGTCTCAAGGCCAAACGATTAGTGGTGAATCTTGAGAGTTTTAAAAGTGTCTTCTTTTTTTTCTACTTTACTGACATAGACAGAAAACGGCTTCATATCATTTGTGTAAGAGAGATAAAAGAGCGCAGCACAGGAGAGGTGTTTCTGACTGCTCCTTGTAGTTTCACATCCTGAGACACAAACTCTTATTGTCAATGCTTTCTCATCAAATTTTGGAATTAAAACCTGTTGTCCTGCAGAGAACAGACAACCACAAATAAGCAGTTGTGTATAAAATCAACATTTCCTGAGTGTAGCAGGCCCCTCACCCCAATTATCCCTTCCAAGCATGAGCTAGCAAGATATTTCTCTTTGTAATCCGTCTCCGCAGACATTCAGATCAGACTGTAAACATTTGCACACAGAGCTTAGTACAGATTTTGAAAGCTGCGTTGTCAAAAAATTATGACAGCAGTTTCTTTTTTTTTTTGGAGGAGGAGGAATTTTGATAATAATCCCCATTTGGACCGCTTGTTGGAACCAACAGGAGTTTGGCATCTCACCACACAGTTGGAGCAATTTTTTTCTCTGCAGGTTCTGGAGTAGCCTGAAACTTCTCTGTGAGTCTAGAATTGCTGTACTTAACCCTAAAATCCAGCCACTGTCAGGGGAGCCGAGAGTAAAGCTTGAGATTGTCTCAGTGGTTTACTGCAGCACGTACCAAGTGTGAATGATCTCTGGCAGTGGTCCAAACTCTGTCTCATGTTCTCCTGTTTGATATCAGTGTCTGTTTAATTTGACATCTCTCAGGATTAACACTGTCGCAGAAATAAATCCTGGAGGAGGAGGTTAAATTGCATGATGTATTCACAATATATTTTGAACTGGAAACAATAATAAAATTCACTGTAGTGGGCGGGGTCACGAGGTGAAGCTGTAGATGGGTTTCAGTTAAAAGGAAAGTTTTTAAATGATGAAATCTGACCCCCCTGCATCAGCCCATTTCATAAAAACCTTCACCTGTATGCAGATTCTGTTTTGCTTCATCCCTAATCTCTTTTCCATTATGAAAGGAGGGTGCTGTTTTGTTTTTTTTTCGAGCACTAATCAGTGGGTGCACAGAGAAAGGAGCCCAATGTGTTTGATGATAATTAAGATCTGAAGAGTGATTGTTGCAGTGCTGATGAGCTCCTCCACACACATGAGCAATCAGTGGTGTTTGTGTAACAAACAAACAATACTTACAATACATAACTGTTTTTTAGGAGTGCCTACATGAATTTTTATATTTCGTCAACTTTCACTTTTACTCCGCTGCATTTCGTAAATAAAATGTGAAAATTTTTACTCCAATACGTTTCCCCTAAGCATCTTCATGACTTTGTTCCTTCAAAATAAAATAGGAAGGAATTTGGAAGCCTGATGATGTTGGACTTCAGCTCAAGAAGAGCGGGATTGAATTCTCGTAGTTTTGAAAACCAAATTCTGTTGAAGATGAACAGCAAATGTTCTCAATTTAAAGTAATGACTGAGTTGTTACTGTAGGGAAGGAAGGGAGGAGGGAAGGAGGAAGGGAAGGGGGAATCTCTCTCTCACCCCCAACTTTCCTGTCTCTCTCTTACTGCTACTTTAATAAAGGCATAAAAAAGCCCCAAAAAAATAACTTGGGAGAGATGTGCTCCATTTTTAAGATAGTGCTTGCTTTTTTATTAGCAGCATTTATTTGTACTATTACTTTCATTACTTACATTTAATATCAGGAAATTACTTTTTATACTCAAGTACTGGAAAAATCAGCTACTTTAGGACTTTTACTCAAGTAATATTCTAAAAACCAAAGTTGTTTTCTGGTAAGATACAGTATCTGTACTTTTACTTATTTCTGGCTTTCAGGAATTTCATCCCTCCCACTGTGAGCAATAAGCCTCATTGTTGCTTAGTCAGAGGGATGTGGGTGAGGGAGGGTGAGCATGTTTAGGCATCACATTAACATTCGGTCCAGAGTGGTGAGACAGAAAAGAAGACAGAAAGCAAAAGAAAGAAAGACTCACTGCCGCCTCGTCCTCCCTGCTGTCGCTGGTGTCCTCACTCTTGTGGTGGCCGGCTGAGGAGCGAGTGTCCCTCTTACGGCTGGCGTCCGTCCCCTCCATCTGTCTCTCTCCATCTGGGCCAAGGTGAAAACATGGACACGGGTCGGAAAGCCAGCAAGCACCATCATCATCACCACAGTCATCATCATCCTCATTGTCATCATCCTCATCTCCATTTTAATCATCGTTAACAGCATCATTGTCATTCCGATCGCTATCATTATCATCATCATCACCGATAGCATAATTATAATTATGAATATCTCCATAATTATCCATCGTCAACGTGGTCAACAATAATTGCGAGCTATCACTCACTTTCCTTCCTACTGAGCCTCTCAACTGTAATCAAACCCAGATAAAACTTTCTACAGAAAAGAAGATTAAGTGGAAAAAAAATGTAACTAGAAAAGTGAAAAGAGACAAGAGAGAATAATAAGAGCCAGTCCAGAGGGGAAATGTGAAGAGGGGGGGGAGTGAAAATGGAGAAGAAAAAAAAAAGAGGAAGAGATTGAGAAATGGAGAGACATAAAGAATAGCTTTTCTTGCTGTGGAGTGGAGCTGTTAGGATGCTGTCATGCCACAGATGGATTATGGGACTTTTGCTGCACAATGATGACAGTTGCCTTGGCCGGGAGAGAACAACCGGAATTTAAATCCACTCATTACGAGTGTGTGTGTTTATGTGTGTGTGGGTGTGGGTGTGTGTGTGTGTGTGTGTGTGTGTGTGTGTGTGTGTGTGTTTGTGGGTCCGTCACAGAGCATATGGTCAAAACTGGCAAATCTCTTTGTGCTGCCTGCAAAACACAACGCACATACATACACACACGCACACAGTGTCATGGACGATCAAACCTGAGCACAATTCAGTACAGAGCAGTACGGGATATTCAACACTTTATGAGAGCCAGGTTATTTGGAGTTACAAGGACTGAATGGATACTCATAAAGTTTCCTATAAGGGTTTCTGCCTCTACGAGGAGTTCATATAAAAAAGGGAATCCATACCCTATTCACTCCAATTTCTTTTTATTTGTATTGTACTGCATTCGATCCCATTTGGCAGACATGGTTCATGAATGCACAACATTGCTGCAGCTCAGATGGGCTGCCATAAAAGGTGGCGCCTGTGCCATTGACTCCCCTATAAAAAGCTGGGGAGTGGGTGAATTTTTGGTGTCCCAAATGCATTACAGCGAAAGTGGTTCATTACTGTCTGCTGAGCAGGGGTGGCTGTAGTGTATGCACATGCATACAACCACACACACACACACACACACACACACACACACACACACACACACACACACACACACACACACACACACGAGGGGATGGATTGTGATTAAAAGAGAGAGGGGAGAACGAGTGGCTATAAAGCATAATGAGTACTAATGGTTTTCCAATATGTCCCCTTAACAATGAGTCTGAGTGGGCTGAATTAGATGGGGGGCTTTGGGGTAAGTGGTGTGTGTGTGTGTGCATGCGTGTGTGTGTGTGGGTGTGTCGGGGTGGAGCTGCTGGGAGGCTGATGTGGTCAAGGAGGAGAGAAAAAGGCAGATGGGTGTACAGTGCATGCTCACATTCATGTACAGAGACAGAGCAAAAAAAAAGAGAGGAGACGGCTGACCTACTGCGAGAGACAATCAAAGTCGAAAATAGAAATAAAATGTGGCAAAAGTTCTTCTCTTGTACAACTTGTACCGTCTCTCATGAAAGTCTCCGGCAAACATAATCTGTGTAGATGATCTGTTTTCCTCTTTTGTTTGGATATCATCTCGCCTGTCTCCCTCTATTCCCTCTGCAATTCCACTGATTCCAGACAACTGTAGTAAGAATCTGCTTTGATCTGAAAAATCATCTCCTTTTGCTGAATAACCGAAACAGAGGAGAAACTTGCCATGTTCATAACGCATTCCCCTTCAAACAGTTTCCCCGTCTTTTCTCTCCCCTTGTGTGAGTTTATATTGTGTTGTATTTTTTCTGCACAGAAAAAGGTCGAGACATAAACATAAGACCACACAATGGAAGGTGAGGAAGCTTTCCATTATCATTTGAGCCACAGGAACCGTGCTGTGAAAGCCGCCAGCCCGCCGTCCAACTTGACATGGACAGTCTAAGTACGGCCTGCAGGGCCTATCAAAGCACCACCAGATCAAAGAGCGAACACCAGAGAGTAGACGCGCTGAAACCTCGTCTCACTTCAAGCCCGACTTTCCTGCCATTGTTGAGCCAAAAATAGCTGGACACTTCAACTTCAAAGTTTTGATCTCAGTGTACAACTAAAGCCTCCTTTGTCAAAAGTTCTAAATGTAGGTTTTAGCTGTGTGTCTTAGTAGAAATGCCTCAGGATGCTCCAGTCTTTTCATTTCATTTCCAACAAAGAATATGACATGGCAAATAGAATATAACAAATTACCTAAAAGCAGCCCCAATGGAAAATAAACAGTAAATTCATTTCTTTATGCAGTACAATTTATCTTATGCTTCATTGTGCTGTTTATTTTCGTTCTTCCTCTGCGTACACACCGCATGAGTCACTGCATGAGTCAACTGGCAGCACATCTCCCTTTAACCATTTATCTGAGACTATTACGAGCAGGCAATGCACCAGGGAGCAAGGTGAGATTCCCCTTTGCCCGGCCTCATTTATGTAAGTGATCACCTTAAATATGATTGAGCACAGGAACACAAAAACCTCACATCAGTCCCACTTGGAAATTAAATGAGTGATAAGTTCGAACCCCGAAATGGTGAAACCGACACTGAAATTTGTGCTGAAAATAACCTGTGAATAATATATGTTTTTGAGTTGTTTATCATATAAAAAGGGACCTCCGTATCTTCACATATGCATCATAAGCTGACCGCAATATAATGTGATTTGCATGCCAAGGAAATATTCAAGTATTCAAGCTTTCTGTAATGTCATAAATAGAGACAAGATTGAGGGAGAGACAAAGAAAATCACCTCTGGAAACATCAGCCACATGTCAGAAAGCTGTCGACCAACATTAGGAAGAAAACTTCAACAAAGAATTCACTTTCAAATCATTTCTCTTCCTTTTTAGGTCCCTCAAGCATCATCTTTTGAAGTGTGAAGAGAATAATTTTTGACTGAACTTCTTTCCTGACAAAAAAAAAAAAAAAAAAGTTCTTAAGCGCTAAAAGTACTATATGCTTCTCTGTAGCCTACACAGAGCCAGAGAACAGTTATCAATTAAAAAAATTAGGTGAAGTGCACCGTGGAAATACCTTCCTGCTGGTACTTACATCATCACAGTTACCTTTAAATCATTAGTCAACCTTTAGGAAAGAGTCACTTTATATGAATAAATGTCAGTAAAATGTAAAAAGAACATTCACTGCTAATATATTCTTCTAATATCTCCCCAAAAGGAGCAGATAATGAGAACTGCAAAGCACTTTGTGTGTGTGTGTGTGTGTGTGTCTGTGTCTGTGTGTGTGTGTGTGTAACACAACATTTGTGGTCAAATGTTCAAACATCCTTTGCCAACATATCCCTCAGCACTCTTGAAAAAATAGGTTTGTGTTTGTGTGTGAGTGTATGAGTGTGTGAGTCCCAACCAAATGTATGCATCAAGTGTGGATACTGAAAGCTGCCGTGCCGCAATGAGAATGAGTCATAAATAACGTTCAGGGAGCAGTTTGATGAAGAAATGGTATTGTGGTGGCGAATCAGTCGTACACGCCATGAGGATGGAGCCGCTGTTCTCCTAAGCCACCAGCATGCATTGTCACCATGCACTCACATGTGGACTACGATGCAGCGTGCAGCAGCCGCCAGGCGAGCTCAATCTGACCCCTGTGGGGAGCTGCAGCGAGTCAGGAATCAGTCCATGGACTGTGATGGGACTTCCTCAAACCTCCATGCTAGCTCTAATGAAGTAATGGAGAGTGGACTGGCAGGTTAATGGAAGCCAATAGACTACGCGCTCCACCACCAGCAGGAGACCAGGCGGAATACTAATGATTGAGGAGCCTCCTCTCTTATGTCTCTTATGCGTTATCCGTTCATATCCCCAAGTCCTAAAACAGCAC
Organism: Seriola lalandi dorsalis; assembly: GCF_002814215.2. Taxonomy (NCBI): domain Eukaryota; kingdom Metazoa; phylum Chordata; class Actinopteri; order Carangiformes; family Carangidae; genus Seriola; species Seriola lalandi. The sequence continues at coordinate 1,611,311 of NW_019525106.1, read as the reverse complement.
AGCTATTTACTGTGCAGATAAGATAGCGGAGAGCAACTTCTGTAACCTCCAGAGGACACAGATAGTGACTGTTTTTTTGGAGTGTTTCGTAGATTAAGTCTGTGACAGAGTACATTAAAGAGCATTATAAACAGGAGTCGTATCCAAGGTTGATGTGGGTGGAATCTGTAGATAGAGACGGGGGCTGGGGGAAACTTAGCTTCCTCTACTTTTGAGTAGTGAGTAATAAGTTCCACCTTGCATGGCTGTTCTTTTAAAACTAATGATATTCTAAACTCGATAGCTTTCAGAGAACCGCGGCTGTCAGAGCTCGCATCTCCGCTGTACGTGTGCCAATTTATACATATTTGTGTATACGATGTATGCATACGCGTGTGCATGTTGTGTGTCTGCGTCTTGTCTTATCTTTGAATGAGACTGACAACAACTGCTGGGTCTCACTGCGAGGCGCTGCTCCACTGTATGTTAAGTGATAGACAGAATGGTGATACAGCAGAATGCTAATGACAGAATCAAAGGAGTGAGTACAGCAACAGCTACAGCTACAAGAACTGCAACGAAGGGCAGTTAGAAAAGAAAAGGCAAGAAAGATGAACATTTAGGAAGAGATAAATAAAACCGAGGTGGTTGAGTAGGACAAGTTTAGTCTGAGCATACACGACAACTCCCAGTCATAACAAATTAACTAATAGTAATCTGTTCGGGAGCCCTTAGGATCTGCTCCATGTAACAGCCCCTCCGGTAAACAGTGGGAAAAAACAGCGGGGAAAAAACAGCATACAATCAAACACAGCAGCTCACAGTGGTTGCAGAAAATGCCAACGGTCAATATCACAATTCATTTGCCAGTGTTATATATAGAAGGCAGCTCCCACATGGTCTGAAAAGGCACAGTCAAGCACACTTAATACGCAACCTTAATGGAGGCCTAACAACAGATCACAAACACAAACAGGTATATTAAATATACACTTTACAAGTTACAAATACACAACAAAAGCCCAAAGTGATGTTTGATTTATCCAATCCCAAACCCAATAACATAAAGCTGAGCTATTTAAATACTTACTCAAGTAAAGACAATTCACCAATTATATTCATTACTGTTCTTTTTGCCATTTAGCATTCGTCATGTGTAATTGTCATATTATGATGTGATCTGATATACAGTGGCTTCAGGAAGTATTCAGACCACTTTATTATTAGCCAGGTGATGAGCAGAGCCTGCTGTTCTACAGATATAGTGTTTGGAGTTCTGCCCAAAGTGAAGCCGTGTGAACACCTTCTAAAGCCATTGTGAAAACGAGCAACTAAATTAGATTCAAATATATTTTAAAGATAAAGGACACTCCTCATATTATCTTGCACTTTCAGCAGATTTTAATTCTGCAAACCTTCAAAAGAGCCCCAAATACTTTACAAATACCTTTAGTGGACTGAGACCTGGAGTCTGTGTGGGCTGCTCGACCACCCCAAGGTCTCTTATGTTTCTTTAAATATTTTGAGATTATATAAGAGGCTTTAGTTTTGACATTATCCTTGCTGGAGGAGTCCATGTAAAAAAGGATTACTGGTCAGAAACAATGCTTTAGTTGTCTCTGGCATTCAAATGAAGCTCAACATCTTGTATCAAGGGGCTTCATTTGTGCAAGAAAATCCTCCCACACAGTTACCACTAGCTGGTTCCTTTGACACGAGGCAGGACTGATGGATGACTTCATGCTGTTTACTTCACATTCTTACCCTGCTGTCAGCATGTCACAACCAAAATGAAGACGTGTTAGACAAGGTGAAGTATTTCCGCC